>NC_030424.2:21232500-21445000 GCF_001660625.3 Ictalurus punctatus | reverse complement strand
GCGTCTGATTGAGTGTTCCTCTTTTCTCAGCTTCAAAATGGCTTGATTTTCCCCCCATAGACAGCTCTCTGATCTTCGTGTTGGCTCATCTTTTTTTTTTAAACAAAAAATGCAGTCTTCACAGGTGAAATTGAAGACTAAAACTAAGAGTAGATGTTCAGAGCTATTTATTGTTTAAACAATCAATCTGACAGGACACACCTGGGTAACAAGAAACAGCGGTCAGTAACGTTACAATATTTTCGCTTGCCTACAAATGGGGGGGTCTGATACAAAATGTGCCATGTTCTATTTCGTTTAACACATTTACATGTAAATACCAGTAAATAAAAGCTGAAATTCTAAAATCTTTTGATCTCAAACCAAAATGTCTTCAATCTTCAGCAAAAACAATTAATTGACCTTGCCATTCCAATAGTTTCAGAGTGGACTGTATAAACTGCCTGTGATGGACTGCCATCCCAGCCAGGGTTTTTTCCCGTCTCATATCCCGTGTTCCTGGATCAACCGTGATCCAGACCAGAACAAACGGCTTACTGAAGACATTCAGAATAAATGAATGAAAGAATGAATATATGACATGGGTGAATGAATGAATTTCTGTCTGTAATAAAACGTATACACAATGACAGATCAGTCACTGTTGAATAATAGAATGTGAAAATATTTTTTTTATTCATTTCATCATATGATTTTGAGCTCTGTGGTCAGCTAAAATTGCAGCTACATGTCAAACAACTAAAGTGATCAGGCATAATTGCATAGATGAGAAAACACTGACTTGTCACATGCTGTGCTAAAAATCATTTAATACAACTGCTTAAAAAAGGACAAAAAAAAATTGACAAGCGAGCTAACGACAAACTAGCAGGTCGGTCATACCACTTGTGGTTTGTGTGATAGTGATTTTGCCTAGTTGTAACTTTTCATTTTAAAACAAATGTCTTAATCATCTGGAACTGTTAGCCTAAAAACACAGGAAAACAATCATTTCCACCATTTCTGGTTTAAGGAGTGCAGGAGAGGCGTAACTATCATTAGCTGTTCAGTCGGTAACTGTAGCAATCATAAAACCTGGATGGAGGATTTTTAAGTGATTCTGCAGTAATACACAGCCTATTTAATCACTTCCTAATGATCATCACCATTAACATGAACTCATGAACTCATAAATGAACTCAAAATAGTCTCTATTAGCAGTCTCTATCTGCTTTAAAGCAGAATTGCATAAGATGGGGGAAGGAGAAGGGCTTCCATGAACTATTTGTTAATACTGGAGAGTTCACAAAACCAGCACAGATCATTCCAGATTAACATGTCAGTTGGCTCACCTCTCATTTTATTGGGGAGAAAAAACCTGCTATTTTGATGTATTTTTGAGTGATTCGAGCAAATCATTCGGATTTGTTGCTTCATTATGTCATGCCTCATTCTGTTTACATAGGATTGAGAAAGTCTCAATTGTTACTTGTTATGCTGTACCTGGCTGCGGAAATCCTGGCTCTCTGTGCACATGTACACTGAAAACAAATAGGTGCCTGTAGAGATCGACCGATGATTCGATATTTTTCCCGATATTCAAGCATTTTTCCACAATTGAATAGCAGCTTTGTAATAACGGATCCGCCGATAAATGGCGCCATCTTGTGGGCATTTTGAGAATTGTGTGCAGGACCGCCATTGCAGAACTGTATCTGAGGAGGGACGAGTCAACAACAGTGTGCACAGGTGAAGTATACTTGCTTTGCTTTAATTAATAAACTTTATTTAACATAACAGCCATTAATGCACAAATTAGATGTTACATAAAGGCTTGATATGCTGTTTAAGCAGTTCACCTGTTCATGCTGTTTACCTCATCACTGCTTTTATTTTTATTTATTTTTTTAAATGTAACAGTGCACTTTACTTTGTATTTTTTGCACTTTTTGTGCACTTTATTTTGTATTTTTATTGGTGTATAAATAAAAGGGCTTTTTTGTTCTGTATGCAAGGAGGAAGTGAAACTGACTAAATCAATATAAATAAAATGGTTTGTTCAGTTCTGTGGTGTTGTTATCACAATATCGGTTCTGCATAGCGGTTATTAGGCAAATAATCGTGATCAGTATGAATATCAATATCGGTCGATCTCTAGTTGCCTGTCACTTTCTTGTTTGCAAATGTGAACATAGAGTAAGACACCTGCAATTCTATCAACAACTTAAATACTACTAACTCCAACAGCATTCATTGACTTACACTGCTGACCAGGTAGATGCCTCTGCCTCTGGAAGATGCAACAGGTTTGATAATCCATGAACCCTTGTCCTTAGAGAAGGCATCTACAGTTCAAACAAGCAGACGGAGGAGGAGATTAAACCGCAGTGGAAAAACAGATGAGTACAGAGCTTTCATGCTCTATTTAGTTTACATTAAGCATTAGTACAAAGGTAAACAGCTTAGCATAGATTAAAAAAAGAAAAGAAAAAGAGTTACACGCACTGCAAAATTCCTGATATTCAGCAGGAAGAACGAAGGTCTGAGGTACAATGTGGAAGTTTTGAAATCCGTGAGCCTGCTGCATCCGCTGAATGTTTTTGTACAGCCGGTCTTTCCGTGTCAGCTCATTTGACCTGGAAATAAATAAGCATAAGAGCGTTTTAAACAAAATCATCTGAAGAACACATACTGGAGCAGACGTTTAGTACTGAAAATAACATTACAAGTTATTACAAGTTACAACAGCTGACTGATGTGCTCACAGACATCTTTAACATCTCCCTGGCACAGGCTCTGCACGTGTCTCAATGACTACTGCCCAATTGCACTCACCCCAAATGTTATAAAGTGCTTTGAGTGGGTGGTCACGACCCATGTTCAGGCCTCCATTCCATCTACACTGGACCCTTACCAGCATGCTTACCACCAGAATCGCTCCAACACAAATTACACATATTCTGCCATCCACCTAGGCTTATCCCACACGGACAACAAAGACACTTATATTAGAAGGCTGTTCATCGACTTCAGCTTGGCATTGAACACCATCAAATCTCAGACACTGATCCATAAACTCCACTCGCTAAATTAAACATTCAATGTGCAACTGGATTCTGAGCAACAGGCCTTAGACAGTCAACATCCAACACAGATCATCCCCCTGCTGATGACACCGCTGTTATAGGGCTCATCACCAACAAGGATAAGACAGCCTACAGAGAGGAGGTGAGGCAGCTGGAATCCTGATGTGAAGATTACAATCTCTCACTGAATGTCAGCAAGACAAAAGAGAAGACTGTGGACTACAGAAGGATGTGAACACCTCGATCCCTCCTTCACATCAGCAGTACTACAGTGGAATCGGTTCACAGCTTCAAGTTCCTAGGTATACACATCACCAACAACCTCTCCTGAATAATTTCTCCATAGTGCTGAACAACTTATTGACAGTTTCTGCTCACAGGCAGTCAGGCTGCTGAACAGATCAGCCTGACGCACACTTACACTCCCAGCCTGAACTTCCATTTTCATCCAATGCACTGCCTACCACACACAGCCACTTTACTCTTCACTTACTTTACATGCACAGACACTTTAACCTGCGCTGAAAGCACACAAACATTGTCTGCACTTCTGTCAATTTAAAAGTCTCTAAGGACTATGTCTCGAAGTCCATATACTACTGTGTTGTCTACCATCTACATCTATGTCCTGTATTTGATTGTATAGTCTACTGTATAATGTTGTGTACAGTCTACTCTATAGTGTTGTGTACAGTCTATTGTCTGACTGCTTGCACTGTTGTCTGCTGCTGTTTCATGTTAAATGAAGCTCCATGGCATGAAGAAATTATATTTCGTCCCTCAATAAAGATGTCTGTCATGAGAAGGAATGACAATAAAGTTGACTTTGTTTACTCTCCGTGTTGCTCCAGCTGCCATAAATCAAAAATAAATAAACTTATGCATAAAAATGCTTCAGAAACAAAAGGAAAAAATTCATCCTTAACAGATACGCATGGCAGAATAAATACATAACATACAGTCCTGTGAAAAAATAAGTACACCCCATGGAAATTTGCTGACTTTTTTTTTTTTTTTAAACATATTTGGACAAAGCAAACAGCATCCAAAGCAAACAACATCTGTGATCATCTTCGAAACAGTGCCATGCAATGAAGTTGATATACTTGAACAAAACCACAAGGAAAATTAGCTTTTTCAATCATTTATTCTACAGAAATATCAATAGATGTGATGTACTTCTGCGGAAAAAGTAAGTACACCCTTGGCCTCAGAAACTAGTATTGCCCCCTTTAAAAGAAATAACATCTTGTAAGCGTTTTGCATAACTGTCCACCAGGCTTGCTGGAATTTTTGACCACTCTTCCATGCACTCTTTTTTCAGTTGCAAGATTGTTTAAAATCCCCCCACATATCAATGGGATTCAAATCCAGGCTTTGACTAGGCCATTCCATAACCCTCCATTTCTTATTTTTGATCCATTCCTTGGTGGATTTGCTAGTGTGCTTAGGATCATTATTCTGTTGAAAGATCCACTTTCGGTTCAGCTTCAGCTTTCGGACAGATGTCCTCACATTATCTTCAAGCACTCTTTGATATGACGCAGAAATCATAGTTGAATCAATGAATGTGAGCTGTCCAGTCCTTAAGGGAGAGACGCAACCCCAAACCATAACATTTCCATCACTGTGCTTCACAGTTGGTATGAGGTGCTTCTCCTGAAAAGCTGTCTTTGGTCTGCACCAAATATATCTGCTGTTACTGTGGACAAACAACTATCTTTGCTTCGTCTGTCCAGAGCACATTATTCCTAAAGGCCTGGTCTTTGCCTATATTCTCACTGGCAAACTGTAGTCTTGTAAAGGCTTTTTCCTAGTACGCCTCCAATGCAGGTCAAATTTGTGCAATTGTTTTCTGATTACAAGTTTTACTAGCAGATCCTGTGATTCCATTTTTGGGTTCTTGGAGACTTCTTTTTTCAGCAGACGATCTGCTCTTGGGCTGAATTTGCTGAGACGGCCAGTCCTGGACAAATTGGCAGTCGTTTGAAATCTGCACCATTTTCTTTAATGTACTTCTTTACAAAAATAATTTGGAGATCTTTTTAAATCCCTTGCCAGACTCATAGGCATCCACAACCTTTTTTCTGAAGGTCTTACAGAACTCCGTAGATCTTGGCATGATGACACCACACACCTCAATAACAAAGGGAACACCAGACACTAGATATGAGAGGGGTATAAATAAGACAGGTTCCACCAGCACTCCCTAAGCAGGTTCTAATCACTGGTACCCAATCATGAACACCTAATTCTAGTTTTATGGATTTAAAGGTGTGAAAATGTAGGGATGTACTTACTTTTTCCATGTGACTGATCTGTTTTTTGTTAATTTAAATTGTGAAAATTACTACAAAATGTCACTTTATATTGTCATTTGACAAGAGTGTATCACCTTTATTAATAGGCACTGTTTCAAAAAGGATCAAATATGTTAATAAATAAATAAATAAAAGTTAGCCAAAAAATAAAAATAACAGCCTTGCATACAGAAATAGAGCAGCACACCTGGGGAAATGGTTGACTTTCTGGAAATCCTGCAAACTGCGGAGCAGATAGGTCTTAAGGTGGGAGCCTGTCCACATGAGGTTGAAATCATTACTATTTGGATGGACCTAAACATAGATACATGTGTTACATGATGGGAAAACATGACGGTTCATCACAACAATTAACACTTAGGTCAAAAGACAGATACTAAAATCAACCCTTAGCTTTACTTTCCCCAACGGAAACAGTGACCTTTCTATAACACAACTACTCCACTCTTTTGCCTCTCCTCTTACCCTGCCTTTCCCTCCCTCTCTCTTTGAGTCAGATTTGGCACAGCCCTGTGCACTGGCTATGAGAAACCCAGATGTTAGCAATAGAAGTTTATTAAACCTTGGCTGAAGTGCTGCTGTGGTAGACACAAGCCTTGCCTTTGATGATGATTTTAGGGAAAGTCCAGCAGTATTGAAGTGAAATAAAAAGGGCATTAATAGTAAGTGCTCAGATAGCGTGATAATGGTGCAAGCACTCCCTCGTGAATCAGGATTAGCAATTTTGGAGGCCAATCACTTAGGCCATTTCCAAGAGTGCATTCCTAAGCTTTGACATCGACTGTGTCAGTTAGAGAGTTAGAGGCAAACAGAGACTCCTTTACTGTATTTTGTTTCAATACATCATGAGAACTTTACATCATGATGCCTGAAATACCCATCTAGAACCAGGATTGGTTGGGCTGCTTCAAAAATAGGACAGCAGATTTTATGTTTTCATCTAGACCACGATTAAATTTTTTTTAAAGACAGCATGGAAATATGTATTCAAAAACCTTTTTTGGAATATTGAACATGGCCCAATTGTAAATGTTTACATTTAGCCATTAATATACTGAATATTGTGTATAGGTTAGTGCAGGTTGTAAGTATTGTAAGTGTGATGTCATGTGTATGCTGCTGTACCTCATGGAATCCATGATTTATAAGCATGCCTCGCACAAGTCGACTCTCTGTACGTACAATCTTGAAGGCCAAGTTGTATCTTTCTACAAAGAAAACGAAGTCACATTATACACTTCCATGAATCCAAACTTCTCCAAAGCCTTCAACTCTTCAACAGTAATGAACTTCAACATAACTGAAATACAAGCATAAACTAAGGCTCAGTATGCAGTCACCAAAGAGGTCATTTGTCAAATCTCTCAAAAAAAATGTGCAAGTCAGTTCTATTAGGTTTTGATTAGACATATGGCTTTACATCTATGCATGTCCTAATTGCTTTTGTACCTCCAATGGAACAAATAGTTTCATCTTTGGACACAACAGCTTCAGCATGGAAGAGCAGAACTGGGATCTTCCTGCTGATCCCGCTCCAGGCTATACAGGGATGGCACCTAAGAAAACATAAAGAAGAAGAAGAAAAAAATATCTGTAATGTTGACTAGTGCGTTTTTCACGGGTCTGTCTTAGTGAGCATTTTGCAACTTGTTGCAAGTCTTGTCTTTAGTGGTGTCTCTCTGTTCTCCCTACACCTATCTTGTAGCTATTTCTGGAAAGTTGAGGAAACATACTGTACAGTATGTGTCCACTTATAAATTCGACAAACTTGTAAATTTGGCATTCTATTTATTTCAAATCAAGACAGCTCTACTTTGCTGTCTGGAAGGAAAGCTTCATGAAAGCTTTCCATCAAATAGTGATTAGCCAAATCAGACCAGGGCTTTTACAATACATTTGCTGTAATCAAATCCAGTGGAATGTCAAACAAACACCCACCAGTGGCCAGAGAGAAAGGTGGTGCAGTATCATCTGGTGACAAAATTAGCAACTAAGAATGTACCGTAGTGTAGTAGTACCAGTATTGTTAGTACAATAAACAACTTTGGAACAGTATAGCTAATATGTCAGCCGGTTGGACCAGTAGCAGAGAAAAGTAGATGTACTTCGCTGGAAATGACAATGGTGATAAGATTGTAGCAGAAAAGTGAGACATGCAAACAGTGGCTCCATAACAACTTGTTAGGCTTTACGCCACCGCCATTATCTACATGTACAATGGCACAGTGCTAAACCAGGTAATATAGCTGCTTCACAACTCTAGAGTGTGGGGTTCAATCCTGAGCTCAGTTTACTGTCTGTGTAAAAAAAATGGACTGGCGACAATAAATTTTCCCAACATGTGAATGAGTGCGAATTTGTGTGATGTCCTGCGATAAACTTTCAGCCCATCAAGCGTATTCCTGCCTCACACCCAATGATCCTAGGATAGGCCACCATAACTACGAATGGATAGATGGATGGATGGATGGATACATGCAGGATGCATATCCAGTAGGAGGGTTTTAAACAATGCAAACTAACAGGCATTAAATATTCCATATTAACTCAGAAGCTCTTAAGATTGATTGGTCACATATTAAAACAAATATAAAGCAATTTATTTTAATATGTGATGCAATATGTTAGATACTGCATTATTGCAATATGTATTCGAATTTACTAAAACTTCAAATAAAAAAAGAATAGTGAGTAATATTGCTTTACTGACAGATTTCCCACATTTTCCCCTGAGAATGGAGCTCTAAACAGAGGACTGTTAACTGGGATAAATCATGACCGTAGTATAACCATCTGGCATTTAATCTGCACCCAGAGGGAACCTTATAATACTTACAATACCAAGATCACTAAAGGGCAAGCTCAGAGCTAATTAATCAAAATTGAGCAAATAGAACCCTCAACCAAGACCATTTTTACTTTGATGAAATCTTGAACTAAAAAATGAAACAGAAATGAAAACAGAAAATCATCATCATCATCACAACATAGTAGTACCACTATTTAAGGCAACTCAATTGCCTATGGAGTTGCTAAATTATCCTTTACGTCACATATAAATCAGGAGATAAGCTAAGAGAACCTAAGTGTCACACTGCTGGTATTTTTTCCTGTTCATGTGAACAAAAGAAGCTTAAGGGTCCATTTTAAAGACAAGATGAGCTGCACAGTCACTTACTCTAGCTCGTCTTCTGACTGAGACTCAGAATCCTCTTTGTCCTGGTTCACAGCTGGCATTTCCACCACAGAGACAGAGAAGATCTGCAGTATGTCAGCTAAATGGGATTATGGCAGCATGCATCTCCAATCTGCAGACTTATCAAAAACAAATGCAACTTTAATTAGTGAATTGCCTTTTTCGTGTAATCAAGTTATTGTTTAATAATGTACAGATACATCTACTGATGTAAATGTTGTCTTGCTATGCAAATTAACATTTCTTTTTAAGGAAAATCTGGTTGTAATCACTGACATCTTTCAGTCACCTACAGTGCCCTCCACTAATATTGGCACCCTTGGTAAATATGAGAAAAGAAGGCTGTGAAAAATTGTCTTTATTGTTTAGTCCTTTGATTTGTTGTTCAAACAGTTCACAAAAATACTCTGCTCTCATGTATATAAAACAACTGCAAACACACCACAGGTTTATCTAAAAATATATATAAATATAGGTTTTTAAAAATAGTTATAGTTTTAAATATTGTTAAATATAGGTGTGCAACCAATTATTGGCACCCATATGAATTCATATGAGAAAAATATACACAACAATGGGTAAACAATGGGTTAGACCAAGGAATATAGTGGTGATGTGTGGCAAAAGGTTGCTGAACTTCACAAAATGGGAAGTGGCTATAAAAAAAATAGAAGAAGCATTGAAAATGTCCATTTCCATCATCGGGGTAATAATTAAGAAGTTCCTGTCAACTGGAAATGTTATGAATCAACCTGGATTTGGACGTGTGTCTATATCGTCCTAACACACTGTGAAGAGGATGGTTTGAGTGGCCAAAGATCTCCAAGGATCACAGCTGGAGAATTGCAGATGTTAGTTGTGTCTTGGGGTCAGAAAGTCCCCAAAACTACAATCCGAGGGAGGTACCACAAAGTATTGACTAAAATGATGCCAATAATTGTTGCACACTTATATTTAACAAAGATATTTTTAGATACACTTGTGCTGTGTTTGTAATTGTTTGATATCCATGAGAACAGTGTATTTTTGTGAACGTTTTTGAACAAAAGATCAAAAGGTTAAACAATAAAGACAATTTTTCACAGCCTTCTTTGCTCATATTTACCAAGGGTGCCAATATTGGTGGAGAGCACTGTATAACCTCCAACAACGAGACTTCTATAAATCATAAAGCATATACACTATACTGTATATATGTGCTCAATAAAGGTTATATCAGCAGACAGCAGTACGTCACATCATCTAAGTAGAGTTATATCTAGATATGTACCTGACTGTCACTGCAGCTCAATGTATACATGAGCTTGCAATGTACTCCATGACATTTCCGTTATATATGTTTGCTAACGATACCTTTCTTAAGTAAATAATACTCGCTAGCTAGCTATCTTGACAGTTAGCTATTTGTTTAGCTCTTAAGTCAAGAAACCCCAAATTAGGAAGCTGTTTTCCATAATGCTAGTTATTTTAATAACACACTAGTTCGCTGAGCAAGCAGCCGAGCGTTAAAGCTGGATTTAACACCGGTGTTATTAAGGTTAGCGAGCTAGCAAAACACACAGTAACCATTTGCCCCCGGAACTTATCTAGTTACGAACCAACTTCCAGTTAGGATGTAAAGTAAACGTATTCCCTGTGAGTAAATTAATCATTCTAGACGTACCTTCTGGTGCGAAAACTACAAAGATTAAACGGAGCTAAAGTTCTCAGGAGCAGCAGCGCAGGTGTAGCGCTTCTCTCTCCCCTGAGTTGTAACTACAGCAACCAACCGGCAACCATCCCAGTGCGCATGCGCACGTGTAGTGTCGGCAGGAAAGACAGGGGGTCAGCAAAAAAAATAAAATAAAATAAGATAAAATAAAAAGGAAAGAAGGAAGGAAGGAAGAAAGAAAGACAATTCAATTAAAAAAAGATTAAAGGTCTAGGATAACAAAAGAATGATCATCTTTATCATCTAAGTTAATAAAGAACATGAAGAGTGGATATATATTGTTATGAGGTGCCATCAGCGGTTTATTAGGTAAACCTACTGTAATTGGATAATGGAATAAAGTTGGTTTGACGTTGGACGTTCGATATTCGCGGATATGCGGAAATTAAGGGACCGTCTCTAAAGTTACATACGACATTGTTAAACACGTTTCTAACTTCAACAGTATTTGAAGGGAATGACTTACAGTCATATAACCAACTGTAAAGTGTTCATCTAGGTGTCAGGTATGGATCATTCTCTGCACAGCAGTGATACTGATTTGTTTATATCATGGAAGGTGTGGCACTGGTATGAGTGGATAAGGCATGGCAGCTTTGCTTGAATTGTAAACACTGCAGGTGAAAAGAGTCTGCCAACCAATTAAAAAAAAAAAGTTGTATGATCTCTGAGACTTAGAAGATGGGCCAACTCCAGCACTGAGTACAATAAACACACTGCCACGTCAGTGACAATGCTGTACTGAGAATTAACCAGTACCCAAACAATATCTACTCACTGATAGTTCTATGGTGGTCCCTTTCCCCATTCGCCTTACACCGCCAGGGTTGGGAGTTTGATTCCCACTGTGTGTGTGGAGTTTGTATGTTCTCCCTGTGCTGTGGGGGTTTCCTCTGCGTACTCAGGTTTCCTCCTCCAGTCCAAAGACATGCATGGTAGCCTGATTGGCATATCCAAAGTGTCTGTAATGTGTGAATGTGTATGTGAGTGTGCCCTGTGATGAGTTGTCCAAGGTGTACCCCGCCTTGTGCCCCATGCTCCCTAGGATAGGCTCCACGTTCCCCATGAGGATAAGCGGTATAAAATATGGATGGATGCATCTTTATTTATGTATCTTTATCTGATAAAATGTGAGTGAGTGTAGCTATAAGTTATGGGTGTCTAATAAATTAGGAACTGGTTGTATATTATTCAGAAACAGCGTAACACATGCAAGGAATTTCTTTAGGTTTCAAAGTTCCAGTGTATTTAACATTTTCTTAAATGTCTTAGAATTAATTCTTCTTGGGCTAGTAAATGTTTCACATTTCACTGTTTCTGATTTCCAAACTGCAAAACAAACAATTTTACATTTCACATTTTTACAAACATAATGAATTTTACTGACTAATTGTTATATAGGTTGTTTCTTTGTAATGCAATTAATAAACTTTTTTTTTTATCTTTTCACTACTTTGTTTGTGTGTGTGTGTGTGTGTTCCTTGACAAAGAGAGAAGAAAGCCTTGAAGTCACTATTTAAGTAATTGTAAATAAGTACATTTATGTTTGTCATAAGCCACTACATATAGCGAACTTAATGAACAGAATAAACTTCTCGGCTTAGTCTTCGGCTGGAGAGCTGCAGTAGGTCTCTTCTACATAATACTCCAGTTCATGAGCACGTGACAATTAGAGGTTTACTATTTTGACATTACGAGCAGATGCAGCTTTTGGGCGTGAACTAAGGTGTCAGGTGATCATGTAGCCCGTTAGTAATTGGTTAAATAAATTTAAACCTGGGCGGGTCTTAAACCATGCGTTTGAAAACGGTCCACTCTGGTGGTGATCCGATAATCATCCTGAAACTGCAATTGGTTGTTGTTTGTGGGTTTTTTTTTTTTTAAACCTCGTTACACTGACTATCAGAGGGTGAAGTGTTTCCATTGTGGATCTAGTGCACTTTATTTGCTTATATAAGCTCTTGTTTTGAATCTCATGTAGTGCATTTATACAGGGAATAAGGAGGTATTTGGGCTCAGCCTGTGGTTGTGGCTCTAGCAGGCACTCGATGCTGATGCAGTAAAGACAAGCAGCTGATCAAGGTGAGAATACTTATTCCTTTTAGTGCTCACCAGATTATTTATTAAACATGAATTACCTATAACCAAAATGCCATTAGCAAATAGTATGGTTGCTCTTTTGAATTTTGGAGAATATTTCAATAACATTCCATTTATCTTAACAGTATAGCATTATATACTTTTTAAAATAATAACATATTTAGCAGCTGTGAATATACCCTTTTAATAATGCTATTACCAAATAACATATTCAACATCTAGTTTAATATTAAGCATTTGTTATGTGTTTAATTCATATTTTGTTTAATTTTTGGTGTTCTTAAAGTGGATGAACATGGTTGGGGTTGTTTTTGGTTTGTTTGTTTGTTTTCATAGTCATATATTGGTCATATAGTCATTTTATTCACCATGTGTCTGAAATGGTGCCCTGCTTCCTGTTCCTTACACACAGCAAAGTGCAGTTTGGATATCATATTAATGTTGGGTACCCTACATTTTCACTTTCTAATTTCATTTCTTCGCTTCCCTTTCTCATGTATCTCCTCTCGTTGGAAAGAGGTGCAAGAAAACATATGCATATGCCAAATGAGACAAACTTACTCAGTAACATGACCAGTTTTGCCTTATTAATTTCATGAGAGAGAGAGAGAGAGAGAGAGAGAGAGAGAGAGAGAAAAGAGAAAAGAGAGATGAGAGGCTGATGAGGGAATGACAGTTTGTTTATAGCTGCTATAACGTAAGTGATAACTGATTTTGTTGACATTCTGTCACTTAAGGTGTACCTATAAACAAATAAGTATAGCAACCTTGTTCTTTAATTAATAAAAAAATTACAATTATTGACAAACAATAATCCCCGTAAATTTTGAAAAAAGCAACAGAAAAATTAAGCGTTTTTGGCCACAACAATTGCAATAACACACTGCAGAATCCTGTATGGACTACCTATAACAGCTTATCCCTTCATGTTTTATTGGTTATGTATTTTGTTGTGCAGGTCTGTGCTCTTGTGTCTGTGGTGGACTTTGGAAACCATGAGTCGCTTTTTGAATTTGTTAAGGAGCTGGCTTGTCATGGTGTCTGTGATCGCTCTGGGCAACACTGTACAGAGCTTCCGTGACCACAGCTTTCTGTCTGAGAAACTTTACACGGGCACACCAGATTTTGGTGAGAACTATTTATATGTTGGCCAAAGAAGTAGTTAATTCATCAACACTGATCAGTCTAACTATTTGATTTTTCAGTAAATGGCCTTCAAGCACGGACCTTTGGAATATGGACCTTACTGTCATCCATTATTCGCTGTGCGTGCGCCATGGACATTCAGAACAGGATGTAGGGCTTCTCTCGATCTTCTTTGTAAGTTTTGAACGAAATTAAATATATGCTAACTGCCTGGTCTCTGTACATGTCTTCTCGTTCTGTCCATATTGTAGGCTTTATCATGTCACATTGTGGACATTTGTTCTGGCTCTTGGACACTTCCTGTCCGAAGCCTTTATGTACAAAACAGCTCAACTTACCATTGGAGTTATGGCTCCTCTTTTTGTGGCAGGTGAGTAAGATGCAGTGAAAAGTAGTTTCTGATTATGTGATGCATGACTTATGAGATGATTCTTATTTCTGACTGTTGAGTATTAGTAATCAAGGTCTGGTTTAATCCACTAACTTACAGGAGCAGACGTCTTCCATTACCTGCCACTTGTAATTGTTACAGAAGATTTAAAATAATCTTCAATTCTATATGTTACACTGTATGGAGGTCTTACAGTTTTTCTTGTGCTACCTTATTTCCAGGTTGTTCTATTGTGGGCATGTTAATTGGGTTCCAGTGCATCATAGAGCCACAGGAAGTAACTGGAGCGAGGCAGAAAAAAAGGAACTGAATCTATGCCCCAGTGACTCGTTATGGTGCAGTATCACTCACACTCAAAGAACATTGGATGGGTTCACCGCTGCTGACTAAGGACAAAGACATACCGATTGAACAGAACCATATCTATTCATATATTCATATGCCACTGTGTGGACTGGTTTTGTAATACTGTTGGCCAAGCATATCATATTAAAGGAGTGATGAAAAGATTATCTTCCCAGGCATTGATCCCAAGACAAACATGCACAGTTTATTAATAATTAATTATTCTTAAATTAAATTGGTATATGATCATGTCATGCCTTTTATATTCTAACTTGTATGGACTCTGACTCCTGCATGTGGCCTTGTGATAAAAAATACTTTTTCACAGTTGCCAGCTATAATTTTTTTTAAAAAATGCTTTATATGATATAGCATATATTTCCAATCAATTACTCAGGGAGCCTTATCCTCGGCCATGCAAATCCACAATGCCCAATATTTGGCGAACATATCTTAATCACATAGGCTTATTTCACATGTCTTCGGATTCATTTGGGTTCCTACACCAAGTGTCCCCTGTGATGATGGGCTGTCTTCTTTCATGTAACAGGATCTGAAGCAATGCAAAACCTTGGACTGAGTACTTCTGAGACCTACAGAAATCCAGGAATATTAATAATATGGAGCTGCCGAGACGACATGGTGGTTATTTTTAATAAGGCAGGGCCAGGAATGGAAATATTGAGGCCAATACAGTAGGGTTGAATTAAATTGAAATTCTGGGTGCATTTTGGGGGTTTTCATTTATTTATTTATTTATTTTATTCTGTTGGTTTTTGTTTTTTAGAACTGGAAATAAAACAAAGTTTATAGAAATAATTCAAAAAAAGAAAATTATATCTTAAATATCTAAGATTCTGCACGATTTGTTGGTCACTGTTTAAATTTAAGCATCTTCGTGACATTTGTAATTAGGTAAGATACTCTTTTCACTTAAGTTAGTGCAGATATAATTTGTAATTAAACATTTTGCATTGCATTTGTAAAGCATACAAAATAGAAGCATTTTCTTTAGTGCTCTCAGACTTTTGGCCCTTTCTGTACAAACATATTAATATATTATGGTAATAGGGAGAAAAATAGTAATAATTAATATTTATACAAAGTAATGTATTTCACGGTCACAAGTAATTTTTATGGACATAAATTATGATGCGGTCACCAAAGTCTTAAGCTCATAACTCAATACAGCACACTTAATATGTGGCCTAGTTACATATTTGGTAGGAATGGGCGAAAAAGTCTATTCACTTAGAGATTTTCTTTAATGTGATGTGGGCTGATGGAACTACTGTATATTGCAATACCTTTGATCCTAGAAAGTCATTGTGTCATTCTAAGATGGAGTAAAATGTAATATTACCAATGAACTCCATGTGAGAAATGTAATTTGTAGCAATGAGAGGCTTAATTCATAATCTGTATATTTGTTCCTACACCTTTTATAGTTAAAAATAACAACTATGTAACAGTCTTATGTACTACGCTAATATGAAACCTGTAATTCTTATACATGTTTATTTTTGATGACCTATTATCTATGGTACCTACTACCTTTCTATGTAAACAGCATGGATTATACACAGACAGCAGGTGTACAAAATAATCTGTTGTCTATTTAAACAGTGGTTCTCATTACATGATATATAAGCCTATGGTACGGATGTGATGGCAATCTACAAGAGATTTCATTTTTTGTTTTGTCTGATGGACAGAAATTCGGCTCATATCAGTATAAATATCTGAATAAAACTATTTTAACAAATTAGTAGGTAAAAGTGATGTAAGTGATTTTAAAAGTACACTAAATGGCTAAACTTCAGCTACAACCAAACAGATGCTCTGAGAAGGCCAATGTCTATCAATGTGATTATATTGGCCTTTAGAAATTAAAAAATTTCAACAGCTGTATTATTTTTTTATTAGTGTGTTTTACTGATCCCAGGTTTTAGCAAAATAATGTTACAATTGGTAATAAAAAAATAAAACTAACAGAGAATTTGGCCTATTTTTTTGGTTCATAAATTAACCTTGATATATGTTGGGTTGAATCCATGACTAACCTTGAACCAACTAGATACATCCATTATTCACTAATTTAACCTTTAAAAAAAATTATACATTGTTAATTTGATCAATTTGAATTTATTAGATGAAATTTTTATTTTTCATTTCTATTCAGGCAAATTGTTCTGATGATACATGTCCTTTACATTCTTTGTGTTGTTTTGTTTGCATGTTTGGTAGTTTGGGAAAAGGTATAATGATTGTGAGCACAACCCATGACAGGGTTAATTGTCACAAATGTACAACCTGAATCTCATCATGCTAGTGTAATAATTTGATCTATTTTGGTTGTGCAGGAGATTATGGTCAATACTTTGATATAAATTTGGTTGTCATCAGTTATTTGAGAGACATTACACCCAGACTAAAATCTGTTTCCCCTAGAGTTCAGGGACAGCCACTTTTAAACTGGATCTTTTTGCTACTCTTTGACTAGTCTTCTAGTACAGTTTTAATATATAAATGTATGAATGTTTTTTAACACAAACTTTAACCTTTTGGCACTCACACAGTAAGGTATTATAGGTATGACGCATCACCAATAGCCAATCAAGTAATCCCACACGCCACCACTGAAAGCAGCTCTTCATTGAACCAACATGCTAGGACATTCTATACACTGTATACATGAAATCCAATATAATATAAAGTAACAGCATAAAGACAGTCCATGCGCTCAAAAGTGGTCAAACAAACGCAAGACAGAATCCTAATATTGTTCATATTGCTAGCATCTGCCAGTTAAAAAACCTAAAGTGCAATATATGTACTGTAGTAGTAAAAATAAAAACTACAAGTAAATTCCTATGAACTACAATCAACATTTCACAGGTCATTATTGCCCTGAACTTCAGTGTTGGTGCTTTGCCAGCTGATTTTCAGATTTTATGACTTTTGTACCAAATATATATTGTTCCATTCTCTCACTCATATACAGTACCCTCCACTAATATAGGCACCCTTGGTAAATATGAGCAAAGAAGGCTGTGAATAGTTGTCTTTATTGTTTAAAAGCTCTTTTTTGGATAAACCTGTGTTTGTTGCAAAGCACCATCAACACTGAACGGTATATACAGTTTTAGAGCAACATATGCTTCCATCCAGATTCCATCCCATCTTTACTTCTGAGAGACTCTGCCTCTCTAAGATACTCTTTTTATACCTACTCATGTTAATGACCTGTTGCCAATTAATCTACTTAGTTGCAAAATGTTCCTCCAGCTTTTCCTTTTTAGTAACACTTAATTTTCCAGCCATTTGTTGCAACTATTTTGAGACGTGTTGCCTCCATCAAATTCAAAATTGCCTTACTTTTTTCTTAAAATGGTACATTTACTCATTTGAAACATTTTATATGTTTTCTATGTTCTATTGTGAATATCATATGGGTTTATGAGATTTGCAAATCATTGCATACTGTTTTTATTTACATTTTACCCAGCATCCCAACTTTTTTGGAATTGGGATTGTATGTTGGAGAACTTAATTTCTACATCTTGCTCTGTTTCAGAGATGATATTCCATCTTCTTGGTGTCTTGATTGTTTCTGAATGAATAAAGCAAAAATAAAAAAAAAAGTGTCAGCCAATAGAATCATTTTGCAAAATATTAATTTAACTTTTCTGTAAGAAAACTTTTCAAGAACAGCTGGTAATTTATTTGTTAGATTATATTTCAGATCCACAACAAATGATTTCTCTTTATGCTCTCCATATTGCAGGAAAGCAGTGTGATTATAGCTGCTTATGGTGCTACACTAATGATGTAGTCTTTTTGGAGTAAACAAAAACCATAAAAGAGTGTTCTCCTACATGTGTACAACTACATCTTGCAACAGAGTATAAACTGAGTATAGACCAGAAAGGCTAGGCAGCATTAGGTGCTGCTTATGCATTCATACATATGCTCACCAGTCACTTTATATGGAACACCATACTAATACTAGGTCTCAAACCAGCATTAATCCTTTATGGCACGGATTCCTTCTTTGAGATAACACAATTGAAGCGGATTTGTCAGCTACACATTCCTAATGCAAATCTCCTGTTCTACAACATCCCAAAGGTCCTCTGTTGGATGATCTGGTGCCTGAGAAGGCCAGGAAGTACATGTTCATGGAAACAGTTTGGGATGCTTTGTGACATGGCATATCCTGGATGTAGCCATTATAAGATGGGTAAATTGTGGCTATAAAGGGATGGATGTGGTCAATAATATTCAGATAGGCTGTGGCATTCAAATGATGCTTGACCGGTATTAAGGGGCCCAGTGTGTGCCAAGAAAACATTCCCCACACCATAACACCACCACCACCAGCCTGAACTGTTGACAGAAGGCAGGTTGGGTCTATGGACTCATGCTGTTGATGCTGAATTCTGACCCTACGATCTGCACAGCACATTCTGATAAATTGAGATTCATTAGGCTAGACATTTTTCTAATCGTCAACTGCCCAGTTTCAGTTAGGCTGTCTCCACTGTCACCTCAGCTTCCTGTTCTTCACTGACAGGAACTTGATATGGTTTTCCACCTCAAGGTTTGATGAGCATTCTAAGATACTCTTCTGCTCAGCAGGGTTCTTAAAAGTGTTTATTATACTGTATGTTACATGTTACCATAGCCTTCCTGTCAGTTCAAACCATTCTGGGCATTCTCCTCTTACCTCTCTCATCAACAAGGTATTTCTGCCTGCAGAGCTGTGGCTCATTGGATGTGGTTTGTTTTTCGCACCATCTCTGTGTAAACTCCAGAGACTGCTGTGCGTGAAAATCTCAGGAGATCAACAGTTTATGAAATCAAGCCAGCCTGTCTGGAACCACCAATCATCACAGTCAAAGTCACTGAGCTCACATTTTTCCCCCCCAATTCTTATATTTGATGTGAACATTATTTGAAGCTCTTGACCTGTAAATGTATGAATTTAAGCATTGCACTGCTACCACCTGATTGATTGGTGTAGAGGTGTTGCTAATAAAGTGGCTAGAGAGGGTAAATCATAATAGAAAACTAGGATTTTACTTTATTCCTAAATGTAATATTTCAGATAAAACAAACACTTACAGCTTCTGATTCTGCCTCTGATTGCAGGTTCGCCTTTTGCCGCCGCAGTTCTGCCTTTATAAAAGCTTAAAAACAAAGTGTAAAATCAGTAACACAGTGCAAACAACAACGCAATCATGAACAAAATAACTGTTCAAACTGTGTGAGATCTAGGTCAAATATGACTTTTATACAGAACGAAATATAAATCCAGGGTAAAGGGGCTTTATTTCTTCCCTGTTTTGCTGCTTGTAATCAACCACTAGAGGGCGAGAAGTACTCTTTACATACTATCAAAGGTTTTTATATTGCATTTCCATATCAATGTGCTTCTCCTCATGATTTTCAACATTATGGCCTTTTGTACGGATCCATGTTCGATATAGTGGCAATTAAGTATATTTTAGTTGTTTTTTTTAAAAACCTACAAAATGTGGAAAGGTTCAAGGGGGTGAATATTTATGTAAAGCACTGTACGCATGACTGTGTGACACTTATCTCATGTTAGAGTCATGCTGTGGGCAATCAGTCATAAATATGCCACCAACACAAGCAGTACATAATCATGTGTTTGGTCATGAATAGCTGACTGCTCTGTTTTTATCAGGAATGATGCCGGTGGTCATTGATTTTCAGAAGAAAGAGTTGCCTTTACCTGTAATGATGGTCCCTAAAAAGAGGAAAACACAGAGGAAGATGTTTCCAGCTAGTGTGCTGTAGGAGTCAATGATCTTGCCTTGACAAATGGTGAATATGATTCCAAACACCTGAATGGGGAGAAGATAATGTCTGGGAGTTTATTACACATCATACTGGTGAAGACTCAAGGGTTTCCTCTATTGTAGTGACCGTCTCACATGAACAATTATCTTTATCTTTATTATCACGCTCATCAATTCCTTCTTCTTCATTCCTTCCACCCCAGTGCATGAGCTATAAAATCTCTCATTCGCATGGCTTATTCCACTTCCCCTTGGTTCTAACGCTCTAACACGCGCTAAATAATTAATAATCTGTTAAAGTTTAAGCATCACTAAAGATTCTCTAAACCTGCTTATAGGCTCATTGGCAAAATACAGTGAGATGTTGGATCATGCAACATTCTAATCATCTTGTTTAGCATAGGACTTCATCAGTTCTTTTACATACTACAGAACATGTACTTTTAATACTACTATTTCTAACATTATTTGGCATCATTCATCAAAATGCATATAATCCATATACAAAGAAGTTTTTAGTTTTTGGTCCACTCTGTATACCTGTGCTGAGCAGTTGAGAAGTCCCGAAGATGTGCCTTCTGACTCTGGGTACGTCAGCTCCACTGCAAACTCAAAGCCTAGTGGTAGGTAACCAGTCATGAAGAATCTGTAAGCAAAATTTATTTTTTTAAATGGGCTATTACATTCATTCATTCTTCAGTAAGCACTTGATCCTGATCAGGGTTACAGTGGATCTGGAACCTATCCCGGGAACACTGCGCTCAAATCTACCAGGAGAATTCATTCATGGGATGCCAGTCCATCACAGGGCACCATGCACACATACATTCACACACTCATTCATATTTAGGGACAATTTAACAGTGCCAATCTGCTTACCTGCATGTTGTTTTGGACAATGGGAGAAAGTGTGATTATAATAATTTGCATGTCCTTATATAAATCTGTAAGTTTTTAAATTTTTTTCAATGAAAAGGTTGGGTGATATCCCAAAAAACTGGAAATTATGCATATACACTTTAACAATGTTAAAATCCAGCCTAAGCTGTCATCAGCAAATGGATCTTATAGCTGTTGGGTGCATTGCCTGTTTAACAGCCAGGATTTTTGCATTTGCAATTTCACCAATTCAAGTAGTTTTCATCAACAAAGCACAAAAAAAGCGAATTTTGAAAAAAGATAGCAAATCAAGCACTTTTGGCTGCAACAATCACAAAAAAAAACCCTCCAGGAAATCCTGTATGGGCTGGTTTAATAGGAAAATTGGCCTCAAATGCCTATCCAATGCATACCCAAATTAAAATTAAAGCTGTTCTTTAACCATTTGGAGGAAATGCATGGGAGTTTTTTTGCATACAGATGACTACAGCTGGGAGCTATTAGCTGGAAAACACAATTGGATCACAGCATGAAGCCTTTCCATGTCCAAGTTCAAATTTGATAACAATACCAAAGAAAATTAATATTTTACACATGTTTTTCTAAGGGCATGTCCATGCATTTACCAAAATCCCCTTTTGGACCCTTGGTAACCATGTAAACATAGCTAGGATAAAAATGCTACTACTCTAGATTTTTCTCATAATTTTGGGCACAAATGAAAGCTGCTAAGAGCTATCATATCACATTTTATCAGCAATCTACAAAATGTATATTTATATGTATATTCATAATTGAATCTTTAGCACGCTTTTCCATGCTTTTTCACTTCTAGTTACGCAGCTTCACGCAGAGACTTAAAAAAAGTGTTGAATCTCACCCATGAAGTAGAATATCATATTTTTCAGAATTTCATTGGCTATACAATAGGCTAGTCATCGATGCAATCGATTGCAAGAGACTCAAGTTTTTCATGAAGGAAAGGGGGAAGGCATTTCCCTTCAGCACGGACACTCATTGCCTGTTGAAGGCTATGCACAGGACATGAAAGCTCTTACTGGTTCAAATGAGGTGTCAATCAAAAGGGCAGAGTCCAGTGGCTATTTTGAAATCTACAGAAAATAAGATATATTTACATGCAAGCTGAAGTTATAATGGCGAAAACGTGAAAAATTCGGCATATCTTCCGGTAATTTGAAATGAGGTAGCAACAGTCCATGGTATTTACTGATGTAAAATGTGTTTTGGACTAAATATTTTTTACATAATTGGATAGTTTGGACCTTTGCCAGTATAATAAGTTTTTGTCGGGATGTTATGGATCAGTGGACTACTATGAAGCTTCATAGGTGAGTTTCATAAATGTTTGTTTGTATGTCGGTGGTCTGACAGAGACGTTGATTGTAGCTGCTTTTGTGACTGTATCTTGAAATGGTGTCCATCAATCAAATCACTAGAATCTTAGCTTTTCAAAGGTATATCACATGAGTACCTACATACACACAGAAGCTGTGTACATAACATAATTTTTGTCACAACATGGCTGGCGGAATTTTAACAGGTCGTTTAGTAGTTCATAATATTATGAGACACTATTACCTGAGACACTATTGTGAGACATTATTACATGAAATCTCTAAACGCATCTAGTTCTGTAATACCGCCATTAAGATTATTTTTATAAAATCTGTACCAAGTTCCAACAGGTTTCAAATTTAAAATAGTCAGAATTTTATACTCAAATCAACCACATAATTCTGTGTAAGAAGACAGTGGCCTATACACACCACTGTATTGTACTATTTACAGGTTGGGTACAATAAAACAAATCCATATCAATATTCTCTAAAACAAATAAATTTTCTAATATAAAGCAATATTGTGTCATTCATATTCTACCATCAATAAAAATAGTAAATCTATGACATTTCAAATGTCATTCAAATGTCTCTCTATGCAAGCTGTTTTTTATACTTTGTACTCACCAATTTTATAATAACATATTGTGGCATATAATGTAATCGCTCTTACCCTAGCGCTGCTGCTGTAATGAAGACTACCCAGAGATGGCCCAAGTTAACAGTGAAGGAGTAAATGATCATTCCTACAAACGACAGAAGATATATGGAAAGTGTGGTCTGTCTGGAGGAGGAAAGAGGGAAATACAGAATATCAGTGAGCTGAAATAATGTAATCTGGTTCTGAGCAGTATTTTAAAGGAATAACTTAGATACAGGTATTTAATATCTGGTGGTTTCTGATAATGACCATGATCTGATCATGAATGTATTATGTATGAGGAGGATTCTGCAATTCATAAGTGCTATGTTCTCGACAAAAACACTTGCAATTTTCAACTTTTCTCCAACATTACATTCGCACGTAAATCACTTCATGAATATTCTCATTCTCAAAACAAGATTCCTGAACAACTCTTTTCAGGCCATGGCTCTCTTTAAGCAAACAATGTTTTGTGAAATAGTTCTGTAGTGTACAACCACGCGTAAGGAAATGTCCCACTTCACTGCCACTGTTGGAATTGGCCTCAGGCTCTTTTAGATTTAGAAGACAAGAAACCCAATTCTGAATGGGGTCTGAATTATATGTGCACAAATACATATACACATCAGAAAAAACCCTAAGATATTTACTTGGAGTGATAAAATCAGGTTAAGTCTTCTTTTATTATCTGTGGTATCATTTCCAAGGTTATATAGCTTCATTAGATAGTCTGATTTATGAGATATCCCATTTGAGGGAACAACAACTTATTTTAAGGTAACAGATCGGAACATTATATGAAAAATTAAGACATTAGAGGCAGAGCACCGAGATTGATCTAGTAGTTGCCTTGTAAAGCATTTTTAACAGTTTGTTTACTTGATAAAAGAGTTGATGAAGTACACAAGGCTTGTCAGATTGGAAAATTAAGCAAATTGTAGTCCCTTTTGTGTGATAGAGAGGAATAATTTCCTCAGATGCCTGTTAGAAAATGAATTAAAATATTGTCACAGAAAATACTAATATTAATATGTATTATGATACTAGTACACTGTGAGTACTGTTCCAAAGGCTTATCACACTTAAGGGTAAAGGTAATCAAACATTACACTGGGAGAAAATGACAAACATTAATGTTGCAGAATCTAAATAACTGTTTAATCACAGAGAAATCATAACAGACAATTATTATTAAAAATAAATCATCATACATAATAACTGTATATACTGTAACTAATCTATGAGACTAGCCATGCAATATAAATACATTTTCAAATACAGTAATTATTCAGTAAGAAAACCTCTGTTGTCTAATTTGCAATGCATGAAGCAATTTTTAAGCAAAAAACATTTGAGGCATGAATGGAATTTTTAAGCATCCAGAAGTCATTGTTTAGCTAAATCCTCTTAAACCCTAGAAGACAAAGAGGAACATTGGGTTCAATCTGTCACCAAAAAAAAGCTTATTAGCTTATACACTGGCTTTTAGATTTTGGCAGGTGCAGTATCGCAACATGGACCTTGGGAAATAATTAAAGGCCACTAAAAAGGGGATCAAGGGGACTCACCATTCACAATGGAAACTTGTCAGTCACATACCTTGGTATGTTAGTTGGCATGAACCCGAATTAAATCTGAAACCTGCTTGACATTTTAAAGCCCCAGGCAACACGATTTCGAAAATGAAATGTTTAAAAAGCTAAAAGGTATGAAGTTATAAAAAATATCCTTAACAATAAAAAGCTACAAAAGGTCCTATTCCTATTTTTATTTCTTCCTGACGACTCAACACAGCGCTGATGACAAAAAAATGTGGAAGAATGACAGACTGGGGCTTCCACAGCACATTTGTTTTTACATGCAAGTCATGAATACTGTGTGGTTTATTGGTACAGGCCATTGCGAAGTTCAGGAATTTTCCCAGAGGGCCGGTCTTGTGAGGGCCAGTCTTTTTTTCCCAACCCCGGCATTATATAGCCTATATACAGATATATACATAGCCTATTAGCATAACACAAATCATACAAATGAACAGATCGTCTGTTTTTTAATTAATGATTCATTGATCGCGATACATGTTGTGTCAATTCAAATTTTGTGTAATTGGGGCCGTTTGACAGCAAATTCCTGGGCTACTATATGTTGCCAGTCCGCCCCTGTATTGGTGTATTTTTTACATATTTCTAGCGGCACAGCAGGTAAGGTTATGGTAACATGATGCATACTTGTATGTCTTTGTTTTGTCCAACCAGATGCCACAGATGAGAGAGCCCACCATACCGGAAATGACAAGCGTCAGACCAATTCGTCCAGCATTCAGCTCTTCCCCCTGAGAACAGAACAAAAAAAAAGATGGGTTTGTTTTAGTATGCCAAGATTTCATGAGCCATGTCCTTAAACTGAAAAGTGATTGCCACAGAGAGGTTATTGGGGCAATCTGTGTTAAGTACCAAACCATATAATGGATCTATTTGAAAACATCAATGAAATTTAATGTAGCAAGAAAGAATAATCTAAAAACTATTGTATCCTAATAATGTGACAAATCCTTGGGGATTCCTTTGGATCTACACAGAGACTGTGTACTGCCTAAAGGGATGGCATGAGGTTTCTACATCTGACAGCTCCTGTGCCTCATCCATAGAAGCAAACTTGGAGATAATGTGAACAGAAGATAAGATCGAATGGGACTTACAGGGTAATAGTCAATGATCACCCGGTTCAGCAGAGTGGAAACAGCATAAAAACACCCAACATTTAATCCTGCAAGGAAAAAATGCAAGTGTGGTTGTAACATGTCATTTTATTTATTGTCTAATTTGAATATTTCTATGAGCAATGTTTGACTAGAAGGACTATAGATTTTTTTTATAATAAGAGTCCAAGTTAAATGAATAAAAGTAAAACATGGTGGCTGCTGATGTGCTCTGGGTTAATAATAAACTTAAGATGAACTCAAGTTGAATGTCAACCAAAACTATCATCTAAATCCAAAACCAACAACCGACAATAAAAGCAACAATGCATTAGAGAGTGTAAGCATGAGCAATGCTCAAAGCAAGCTCTGTATAGTACAGTGTAGTGTATAGTGATTATCTATCTGTACAATCAAACTTACACCTGGATGAAGAACATGTAAATTGTGCATAATAAATTAGCAATATCTGAGTCATCATTAACAATAGTAATAGCAGCATAAATAATTGTTAAGTCTTGGAGCTGGATTGGGAATTGTTATTTTATTTTATTATTATTTATTTATTTATTTATTTATTTTCATTTTAGGTGTTCCTTTAGCCATTTTAATGAAGTGCATCAAAACATTTCCATTTAATTTCCTTCCTTCGATGTCCATCTTTCCAAATTTTCCAGGATTTGTATTGATAAATGTCTTTTAGTTACTGATACTTTCATTTAATTTATTTTTTAAATGTTTATATTCTAATAAATCATAGAATACATAAATTGTATTCTTCATTAATACGAACACATCAACAAACAATGTCTGCCATTGTTGTGTTTCATTCTAGACATAATAAAACCATTACATGGATGTGAGATTACGTAAATGTGGAAATGTTACCAAAAATGTGTCAGGCCTACCATAGGTGATGATAAGTAGGACAAAGGGTTTGTTGCAGAGAAGCCTCCGAATCGAGGCCAAGTAAGAGTAGTCCTGTGAAGGCATGTTTTGCATTGCCACCTGGGCTTGGGAGGGAGGAAGGGCTGGCTTATCCTGGAACACTAGGAGATAGTAACACACAATTATAAGTAAAGAACATAAAAAAATTTTACCCATGCAAAACTGCACAAATGGTAATATGACAGAGAAAAATAGTGATGCACAAGTTAAACACAAGATATTACTAAAAATAATTATTGGAATGGAGAAATTAGGGTATACTGGGCATTTGATAAGTGATAAGTACATGCTTAGGGTTTTTTATGAGTGATATTGGTTACATATTTTTATAAGCATATAAGGAAGAGATTAAAAACAGGACACACCTGAACACTCCCAGACCATTGGACAGATAAAGTAAGACAAGCTACAGGGTGAAATACTGTATACTCTATACTTCCATTTATAAATCCACAGCTTATACAAATTTTCTTGATCTGTTAGCATGTTTTAAACCACAGCGCTGCCTAAATATTACTGTTAATTATGACTCAACTATCAGGAAAATTCACACATTTTTGAGCATTTGGATAAATAAGATTAATTTATACACCCATCCTACATGTAACTCGGCCATCACTGATAAGTTAAGATGTCACACTGGCAGACCATTTGTACTCAGTATACACCAACGAATATATATCTACTAAATCATATAACCGTACAGAAGGCATTGGCATTTCTGAATCACTATCTTTACTATACAGCATGATGGGTGGAAATGATACAAAGACTTTGAACCCTGACTTCACCACTGCACATCAGGAGAAAAATAGGTGAAGTAACCCCATGATGTAACCACAGTACACATAGATAATTATTCATTTACATTCCAGATACATACATACTATTATAAACATAATCTTTGTATATGTATCTGATCTTCTATATTTATGTAACTGCATGAATAACTGAGTACTTATGTATATCCAGAGGTGAGAAGTAACAAAACATGTTTATGCCATTGCAGTACAGTTTTTATGTACAGTTTTCAAGTACTGTATCTGTACTTACATTTGTCTTTCACAGAAGTCTTCCGACCTTTTCCACTACATTCCAAAGGAAAGATCTAACTATTTACTGTATAATCTGAATACTCTTGGTTATTATCTTGGTTATAAGTTATTAGGTGACATTTTAAATCAGGGAACTTCAGACAGTTGGTTAGTATTGTTACCAAATCTACAGTCTGACAAATGTGACAACAAGAAAAGTTGACCATCTAATCCCTTGAGGTATTTGTGTACATTAATACAAAGTTTTCCACAAAAATGGGGGGCGGGGGAGGATTGATCAAGCTACATGTATAGGTAAGTGACTTGATTTCTGTCACTATAAATATCTGCTGTTAGCTAAAGTTGATATCTATCTAGCAATTTCAAGGACAGGGGGAGGGTTAGTATCAGGATTGCTAGCTGTTAGCATGAAAGCAAGATTTTTTTATTGCTATTATTATGCTAGGTAATGCTTGACAGATTAGTAATATACCTGTCATTAGCTATCTTTAGTTTATTTTTGCACATTCCTTGGCTCCCTTGGTGAAGGCTACATTAATGCATTACTATCAGTAAACAGACTTTTTGTGTGTATTTTGAAGCACAGACTTTCTTCGTGAATGTCTCTGGCACGGCTCGTTTCAAACTTTGAGTTTTTATATTTGTACTGTAACTTGAGTAAATTACTTTATATGGTTCAGTATTTGCTGTAAAAGTATACAATCTTCTATGGAAGTGCAGAATCTGGGTAATAAACAGGAATAGTATGTATTGACTATGGAGTTAGATGTACTGTTAGATGTACTTGTTTTAGGACTATAGGGCAATTTTAGGAGGTTTAAACTGCAAACAACAGTTTATAGAACTAATATATATATATATATATATATATATATATATATATATATATATATATATATATATATATATATATATATATATATAAAGGATTATTTATATTGGACATGCATGGAATACCAATCTAAATGATATATGATGTCTTACCAATAACAACTAGAATGAAGATGAGGGTGGCCACTCCTGCTGTGATATAAAACATAATGCTGATATGATAAGCCAGTTTATCCATGTCATCTATATTGGGCACAAGAATAGGTGGCACCAGGAACCCAATGGCAATGCCAAGCTGGAGGAAAATATGTGACAAAATGACATTGTTAATGACTGACTAGATTCACAATACTCCATGCACTTTACACAAGACTTCAATAAAAGCTCAATAAAAGTAAAATACTTAGGGTTAGGGTTAGGTGAAAGTAAACTGCAAAATAACTATGTGAGTGTTGTCAGTAATCACTCTGAGTAATCAGTGTGTCTAACAGCAAATAATTCTCTCCAAATTACTAAGTTTTTATTCCTCAGATGTGATTAACTGCTGACAGTGATTTTTAGGCAGTTAATATAACAATAATTCACCCATCACAGACAGTGAATATGCATGGCACATGACTGGTCATAATAAACAAGACAAACTTATAGGACCCAGAGAGAAAGCTGATGCCAGTTCCTGACTAATATTGTAAAGATCTTTATTTTTTTAATGGATTCTGGTCTCTTAAGGACATACCTAATAAACATGCCTTTAAAACATATTGTAATAACACAGGCTTAATGGACAACAACCCATTTGTCCTTGAGAAAGCAACAATAGTTCAAAGTGCATTCTGTTCATGCTCCTGCATCCCCAAGAAGTCCCCAATGAAAAGAAACAACAGTACTGGACAGATAAGCATAAAAACAAGCATGGACACATCTGGTTGGAAGGACTTCAAAAACGGGACTTCTCTTCTTCCTTATCAGACCAAATTAAAATTGGAGAGTATACACAGAATGTATACTGTGTCTACAGTGTCTATAGCAGCATGCAGTCCCCCCACCCCTTTTTTTAGGGTAGCTCTATATGTCATTTTAATTCTGTGGAATCCATGCCATAAAGAATTTAGGCTATTTTGAGAGCAAAGGGAGGCCCTACCCAGTCTCTATCCAAGGACTTTTCCAGTGCACATTATATATCAAGCATATGGTAACAAAAAAACCCATTCTATTTTCTTTTCAGGGCTCACACAGAGAGCCTACAGTCAGGAATTCAACCGGGTTAGGCTTTGACTCATCTAATACATTGGTGTAGACTATTTCTAGGCTAAAGTGGAGGCTAAACACCTGACTCTCATTCTGCAGTTACATAAAAACCATCTAAGGTGTTGCTTCACTGTGGGTTACTCAGACCCTGCTCAATCTACAGCCCTTAAAATGCCTGCTTTGTTAGCCACTATGCTAGTGAGAATGCTTGATCCTGGAGGGTAGTGTGTGAATCGGTTTCAGCTCAGGAACCTCTACTGGAGCTCAGTGGATGTTACTAATTTTGTCCAGGTGTCAGTCCCAGGTTCAGTCTCCAACCTCAATCACAACTCCTGATTCTGTCCCAATGCTGCTCACAAGCTATAAACCTTTCCTTGAGTGAGTCACTAGCCTTAAATCTTCCTTCGAGTCAGACTCTGGCCATGAGCTTTCCTAAGGTTTGGTTATATCTGCCTTTCCTTCTACAGCCACAATCATAGGTCCATGTCTTTTTCTATTCTCCACCATATTTGTTTTAATCATCTTTCTCTTTTTACCTGTCTCTGTGTCTGATCTTCTCAAGCTACTACGCCAGTCACTCATCCCATGCAGATATGTGATTCTACCCCAGAGTAAATCACTGTTGCTGTTTTTTTCTTCTCTTTTTAAATTTTTTGGTCCAGTTTCTGTCTTTATCTCTGGCTTGGTCTCTGTGCTATAGTCAATAGGTATATCTATGTTTTTGCCTCTATTCAAGGTCACTCTCCAGACTTTAATGTCTTTGTGTTCTGTAGCTTTAATATTTCCCTGCACTGGAACTAAGGAACCCAAATGTGTTCCGCATGACAATGCCATTGTGCACAAAGCAAGATCCATAAAGACATTGTTTCTAAGGTAGGTGTGGAAGAACCTGAGTGTCCTGCACAGAGCCCTGACCTCAACCTCACTGAACACATCTGGGATGAATTTGAATGTGGAATGCATGCCAGGCCTCTTCACCCAGCATCGATACCTTACTTCACTAATGCGCTTGTGGTGAATGGACACAAAATCCAGAAAGCCATGCTCCAAATATAGCATAAAGCCTTCCCAGAAGAGGGGAGGCTGTTATAGCAGCAAAGGGGCAGCTGTGGTTCAGGTGGTAGAGTGGGTTGTCCCCTAATCGTAGGGTTGGCTGTTCGATTCCTGGCCCACATGCCTCCATATGCCAAAGTGTCCTTGGGTAAGACACTGAACCCCAAGTTGCTCCAGATGGCAGGCTAGTGCCATGCATGGCAGCTCTGTGTGTGTGAATGGGTGAATGAGAAACTGTAAAGCGCTTTGTAGAACCGCTAAGGTTAAAAGGCACTATATGAGTGCACACAATTTACAGAATGCAAACTCTAGATATTCAAAAAGCACCTATGATTGTGATGGTTAAGGGTCGACATACAGTGCTGTGAAAAAGTACTTGCTCCATACTGATTTTTTTCTGTTTTTGTGTCTCGAGTAGCCTGGAGCCTATCCCAGGGAACTCGGGGCAAAAGGTGGGAGACACCCTGGAAGGGGTGCCAACCCATCTCAGGTCACAAGTACACACACACACACACTATGGACAATTAATGGATGCAAATCAGCCTACAACGCATGTCTTTGGACTTGGGAAGGAAACCAAAGAACTACACAAATCATTAAAAGATAATCAACAAGGGCATTTCAAATGATATCACCAACCAGTTTCCAAACCAGAAAACTCTAGAACGTTTGAATTGTCCTAGACCACCTTTGCTCCCTAAGAAGCCTAAGGGTCAACTGTTTGGCCAACTTATCGCACTTACAGTAAAATAGTCCCACCTTCCCAGCGTTATGGCACTCCTGATTGTTCCCCAGCTGCAGTGGACTCACCTGGTTGCCGAAGACGCCGATGGAGCAGGCGGTGGACACTTCCTTCGGTCCGAACCACACGGCGGCGATGTGAGACGGCATGCCGAGGATGAAGACCTGCGCGACGGCGCACGCGACCTGCCCGAGCGCGCTCACCCAAAACAGGTGCGGCTTGGCGCTCGCGACCTTAATCCACGCGCCCGCGCAGTTAACACCGGTGGCTACGAGCGCGACAACTCGCAGCCCTTTCCTGTCCAAAAGCCACGTTACTGGAAAGACAAATGGTATGTAAGTGAGCATGTAGACCATGGACATCCAGTCTACAGCGAACGCGCTCACGCCGTAAAACTGCATGAAGATGTTGCTGATGATTCCGTACTGGATCCATTGATACGCATTGCACAGAGAATACGAGCTGAAAAGCAAAACGATCAGCCATCTTCTCCTGTACAGGCGGGTAGGACACTCCTGAGCGCTCTCTGCACCTGCGCCCGTGCGCACGGTTTGGTCTTCTGCGCGCTCGGTTTTGGAGAAATTACTTTCTTCTGGTGGCATTTTGAGAGTTGAGGCGATTGTACATTTTCCGCGGGGCGGATCAGAGTTCTGTTCAAGTTTACACCTAAGCAAAACGTCAGTAACAAATGAACCTGGGAGCAAAGTGTGCACAGAACTCTGACATATCAGTGGCTTGCTCCATGGGGATTTATATTCTGCCGCCACCTCCCCAGGCTTTAAAGCACAGCACGTGCTACATTCCCTGACTGACCTCTCAGCAACACTTCAACAAATTTGTGCCCCCCCCCCCCCCCCCCCCCCAACAATTTCAGTAACACTTCACTATAAGGTCCACAAATAATTAACAAATTAATACTTATTGATACATAATGATTAATTAATACATGCACTAATCCTTAGCACATCAGGAAATAATGGAGTAAGTGAATGTAGGCTTACAGTGGTGCTTGAAAATTTGTGACCTAAAATATCATCAGATTTTCACACAAGGCCTAAAAGTAGACAAAGAGAGCCAAATGAGACAAAAGTATAATACTTGGTCATGAATTTATTGAGAAAATTGATCCAATATTACATATAGTGCTCTCCACTAATATTGGCACCCTTGGTAAATATGAGCAAAGAAGGCGGTGAAAAATTGTTTTTATTGTTTAACCTTTTGACCGTTTGTTAAAAAAAATCACAAAAATACTCTGCTCTCATCGATATCAATTACAAACAAAACACAGGTTTATATACAAAAAAACATCTTTGTTATAGGTGTACAACAATTGTTGTCCCCCTTTTAGTCAATACTTTGTGCTACCTCCCTTTGCCAAGATAACAGCTCTGAGTCTTCTCCTATAATGCCTGATGAGGTTGGAGAATACATGGCAAGGGATCTGAGACCATTCCTCCATACAGAATCTCTCCAGATCCTTCAAATGTTGAGTCCACGCTGGTGGACTCTCCTCTTCAGTTCACCTCACAGGTTTTCTATGGGTTTCATGTCAGGAGACTGGGATGGCCATGGCAGGACCTTGATTTTGTGGTCAGTAAACATTTTTTGTGTTGATTTTGATGTATGTTTTGGATCATTGTCCTGCTGGAAGATCCAACCATGGCCCATTTTAAACTTTCTGGCAGAGACAGTCAGGTTTTCATTTAATATCTGTTGATATTTGATAGAGTCCATGATGTCATGTATCATAACAAAATTTCCAGGTCCTCTGGCAGGAAAACAGCCGCAGAACATTAAAGAGCGACCACCATATTTAACCGTAGGCATGAGGTACTTTTGCATATGGCTATCTCTCTGTGTGTGCCAAAACCACCTCTGGTGTTTATTGTCAAAAAGCTCTGTTTTGGTTTCATCTGACCATAGAACCCGATCCAGTTCCAGTAATATCTGGCAAACTGCTTGAGTTTGTTTTTGGATGAGAGGAGAGGCTTTTTTTTTCTTGAAACCCTTCCAAACAACTTGTGGTGATGCAGGTGACTTCGGATTGTAGTTTTGGAGACTTTCTGACCCCAAGACGCAACTAACATCTGCAATTATCCAGCTGTGATCCAGCTGTAATTTTTTGGCCACTCAAACTATCCTCTTCACAGTGCATTGAGACAATATAGACACACGTCCAAATCCAGGTTGATTCATAACATTTCCTCATATGAACTGCTTGCTTCGAGTCCTTCCACAACATTTCTATTGGATTAAGGTCAGCACTTTGACTTGGCCATTACAAAACCTTTACTTAATTCTACTTTAACCATTCTTTAATGGAATGACTTGTGTGCTTAGGGTTGTTGTCTTGCTGCATGACCCACTTTCTCTTGTGATTCAGTTTATGGACAGATGTCCTCCTATTTTCCTTTAGAGTTTACTGGTATAATTCAGGATTCATTATTCCATCAATGATGGCAAGTCGTCCTGGCGCAGTTGTAGCAAATAAAACAATGTGCTCACTCACACCTGATTGTCATCCCATTGATTGAAAACACTTTACTCTAATTTCACCTTCAAATTAAACTACTAATCCTAGCAGTTCACATATTTTTGCCAATCACAGACATGTAATATAGGATTATTTTCCTCAATAAATTAATGACTAAGTGTAATATTTTCATCTCATTTGTTTAATTGGGTTCTCTTTATCTACTTTAAGGACTTGTGTGAAAATCTGATGATGTTTTAATTCATATTTATGCAGATATATAGAAAATTCTAAAGGGTTCGCAAACTTTCAAACACCACTGTATAAGCTTCATTATTTCCTGAAGATTAGTGCATGTATTAATTCATCATTAAGAAAGCATAAGTATTTATTATTTATTTGTGGAACTTATAAAGTGTTATCAATATTTCTTTTCTTTTCTTTTTTTTTTTTTACATGCAAAGCAAAAATACTCAGTACTGACTAAAATAACATTAATAATTTGACCTATTTAATGGAAACATGTTCCTTTTCTTTGGTGTATCTTTCCTTGTTAGTTTTATACCTATAGTGAGTGTATAACTTTGACTAAAAATGTCAAGGTGTAGCTTAAAGCTTTACTCTGAAAACTAATTCCTGTGCAGTTGTGCACCTTAAATCATAAAGGTGCACCATATCCATTTCCCAGTGAAAGATACATCTTAAATTTTTCTTTTAGAGTACCACCCCAATGACAAGTAAACATATATGTTAGTACTATTTTTTCCTGAGCATGTACAGCAACGTACAAGAAAAACACAATTAAAACACATCCCAAATATGCATACCTAATATGCCTAATTTCCTCAGCATGCAAAAATGACATACAATGTGCAATGATTTCTTTGCTGAAGGAGATTCACAGCAAAATCCTTAAAGTTATTAAAGAGTTGGAATCAAGTGAAGGCTATGCGACTCATTGCAGTGTCAATTCTACGTTATATGTATGCCGATATATGTACACGTGGGAATAGCTAGATGTATTCCATGGGAAATGGCAAATGGGAAATGCAAAGTAAGTAGGACTTGTTACGCTGGGACCAAATTATTAGCACCAGAACCTGTGCTGTGGCAGCTGATGCTGAATATGTTGATTATTGTTTATTCTTCAGAGAAATCCATAAACTTCATCATGGATTCTATATATGCTTGTTCCTCGTTCTTGCCTGACAGAACTTGTTACATGCAGAAGGCCAAAGTGCACTTCTGTTAGTCTGGTTAAATGAATCATTCGCTGTCCCTCGGTGACAGCCCAGTAAATCAGATATCATATCATATGAACACGTTTATGATCCAGCTGAAGCCTAAAGAGGGGATTTCGTTTCATTTTGCTGGGTCATTTCAAGCAGAAGTACTCAATCAATTAAAAGGGCAGAAGGTGTTGATTAATTTTCTATAACAGCAGTTCTGACAGTAGTGCCCGTTGTAAGGCAAATCACAGGCTTATATTAATGTGCATGTTCTAAGAATCAAATTAGCCAATCTAATAAAAAAGTCTAATACATGGACTGAAAAATGTATTGTCATTTAACAAGGAAGAATTATAATTGTTGCAATAGTGAAACCTTCTGTAAGGACATGCTTAATAAACATGTATGGAAGGAGGCGCAGGAGTGAGCAATTTGTAACAGTCAAACTGCATTTTTTTTTTTTTTTAATCTTATGAATTTCAGGAAGGAGAGAAAAAAATAAGGTGTGGGAACAAATCTTTGAAGTTCCAGTCATGTAAATGATAACAGTAACTAGCTTTACACAACAATAAATATAAACATGAACGGATAAAAAAAACTGACGTGTTGTTCTTTAATTAATGAAAAAATGGCATTGTGAGCAAGCTGCTGTGGTATAAGAGGAATAAAACACACCAGGATGTGCTGTTATAGGAAAATAATGAACTTCAAGACGGTACATTGCATCATGTTGGGCCAGATCACCCCAACCTGTCACTGATCGTTTTCTTAGAACAGCACGTCCTGTCATGCTTTAATCCTTAGTGAAAACAGCTGATGGTGCAACAGTGGCTCTCCTAGATTTTAAAACACACAATCTTCTGGGAGTGACTTATGAAGAGATGTAACTTTTGGCCACTGCAGAGGAGGATTCTTTAGAAACTAGTAGGCTTTCGAGAATCATGATCACGTCCTGTCACAGCTCCTCGGTTTACGTGTGAACACATTTTTCTGTAAAGCGATCTGCATCAGTCAATCGTTTCCTTTGAACAAAATCATGTGGTTGCAATGATGTTTAGTATGGTTGCAATATTTAACTTGTTTTCATAGTCAAAGCAGGAATGACTCACAATGACCACAAATGCAGATGGTATGTGAACCACTAGATGTTCCCAAGGGACAGATTATCAGATTAACAGACAATTATCATTGAACAGATAACAACACTGAGAGTAACGATGACATTTAAATTATATTACAGTATGGCAAGGTTGCAAGAAGAACTTATTTAGAAAGCTTGAGACATTAAGCACCGTGAGGAACTCTTTGTTCTAAATGTGCAGAGGAGTTCATTCATTTCCATATCTGTAGTGTTCTTTGTATGATGACCATGTAGATTTTCTTCTGCATGCTCTGGAACACACTCACCAGCTGTGCGGTTGTGGCAGTAAAAGCAGGTTGATATTTTGCATGGCCCACTGTGGTACTGAAGTAGACAAGAGCTAAAGTTAAGTACAAAGCAGTTACACATGCCAGCTTAATCCGTAATGAACAATTCTTTTCAGTTGGATTCTTGCATCGCATACATTCCTCAATTCAGCCTTGAGTTCAGTTGTGCATCATTTCTGTTTCCATACCATCTCTTACTGTGTTGCTGTAAAAAGGTCAACACTCCCATGATGCTGTTAGAACTGCACCAGAATCATGGCATAAATATAATTACCTTTGCCACATAGTCAAATGCACAGTCTTCATCCATGTATGATTTGTGCAAATGCATCAGAAACTCTCAGAATAAATTAGTTTAAGTTTTTTTTAATTACATTTGAGATTCTGGGAAATTAGCAATATCCTTCAGCTGATGCTTTCAACTCAAAGCTGAACTCTCCATAGCTACTTAATACTTGGGTTGTTAAGGGTACAAGTGGCCATCAACTGGTATAGCTTTTTAGTTCATCCATAATAATATCAGAATATGCTGAACCATATGTTGAAGAGAAAAAAAATTAAACAAAAAACACGGTTGAACAATTTAAACTGCACAGAAGGTATCAAACAGTTGAAGAGGAACTGATTTAATAATTAAGGACTGTAGAATATACTCCCCAAATACATAGTGTATATTGTTTGCATTTCTTCACAGCCATTAAACATAATGAGTAAGTCACAGAAAAAGGGGTTATATAACTATCTGTTATATAGCAGTAATATAAAAATGTATCACATCTAGTGATAACAGTCCATATAATGTAATGTACATGAAGTATAAAAAAATCAGAAAAAAAAAATATATATATAAATTGTAGGTAACTATAAGAACAAGATGTAAACAGTCCATATACTGTATATGTGCATACATGACGCCTGCGTCTTAAAAAAAGAAAGAAAGAAAGAAAGAAAGAAAGAATGAAAGAAAAAGCAATTTCATGAGGCAAATCACGACCAAAACACTGATCTCACATGATACCTTGAGGAAGTGCATTTTGTTTTTGCTATCTGTTACAAACTGTCTTGTTAGCCTGGCTGGATTAAGATAAAAACTCGGAGGCACAGAATGACCTCAAACAGGAGGAAGAAGAAGGGGGAAAAAAAAAAAAAAAAAAAAAAAAAAAGTACTAAAAACTTGTAACCGTCAGCACATCGCCCAATCTGATTGGGACATGTATGCATGGGTGAGACAAGGGTTCCACAAGGCTCAAAAACTCCAAGCATATGGGTTGGAGTGCTTCACTCATTCACCCTTAAACGTCCAAGAGTTTAGAGCTAAGTGCTTCTAGCTAGCTGTATGGAAGCTAACCTGTAAACAGTAAGTGTGGAAAAGCACCACTCTGAGTCTCTGCACTTTTCCTCATTTGGACTCTAGCTGTTCCAGGAGTGGGTTAGCCTCGCTCTCGGGGGTTTTCACGCTGTCTGTCCTCACGATGCACGTCGGCCGGTGACGGTTAAGCATGAGGATAAGCTGCTGGCGCTCGTGCTTCAGCTCCTCGATTTGCGCTTTGAGCTCAGAGTTCATCATCTCCAACCTCTCGGACTCCTGAGGCCACAGTTTCAGGATGATTATTGATTTTGTAGTGCTGATGTTTACATCTAATACACTGTCTACTTGTTGACATGCAGGGTGCTGTATTGTAATAATTTAGGCTAAATGAGAAAACCCACCCTTTGTAGATATTCTGTTCGCTCTTTCTTTTTGTTTCGACATCGTGCTGCTGCCACTTTGTTTTTTTCTCGCCTTCTCTTCCTCCTCTCCTCCTCCTCATCTTTCTAAATGAGGTACCAACATCTACATTAGTTCATTAGGTCCAATGGGTATTTACAGAGTCAGAAGACCAAGTGAATGTTCTTAAATCTATCTTTGCTTTCTGGTTAAATGCAGTTGGGCAGGCACTATGAACAATTACCTCCTATGATGCAAAGTTAATAGAGATTGCTGAACAACTCTTTCCATATGTCTGATATTCTGACTAGGCCTTTATTCAGATGACAAAGAGGAGCATTGTGTCTTCTGTATCAGACTTCAGTCATGTAATTACTGACTGCCCACTAGATGGACTCATTGTTCTTTGTAGATATAAAAATGCAATTCATAAACTTTGTACATATTCACTGTGCAGTACTGATACTCAAGAGAACAACAACAGATCAAATATTCTTTGTAACTTCAACCTGATATTCTATATTTAAATAATAATAAAGGAATCTAACATTTCATGTAAGAGTTGCAAATAAAATTGCCCTAGAATGCTTACAATTTTAATACAATTTAGTAGTTCCAACAGTCAGATGCATCATGTGGTTTCAAGCTAAATTTGCTGTGTTAACACTAAGTCCACTTGGTAAACAAACTAATTTAATGCTTCACCTCAGCTTTAATAGGAAGATGGTGCTTGCTCAGCTTGCCCAGGAGGTGCAGCGGAGACAGCATGGCTCCTAGACTGCACAGGTCGGCGTATTTTAGCTGGTCCGTGAGCGTCGTGGCAGAGATCCCAGCCAGCGGGCCCAGGCTGGGTAAAGAGCCTGCCGTCACCGAAGGGTCAGGGATCTGTCCGGGCATCATGGCATACACGCCCTTCACCACAGCTAGAACACACACCATGAGAGGAATTGGAGATCATTTTCACTTAAGTACTTAATCTCTATGGAGACAAAACAGACTGCTGCAAAACAGAGTGTGGCCTTTCTGTAAAACCTTGGTTGTTAAATAATCCAGAAAAGATTACATGAATGATGCAACCTTAATTTATAGCGTATGGTTGTACTGTAAACATGCATTCCTTGCAACCTTTTTCTAATAATACGGGTGAGTTCTTAAACCATTGCACCCCAACTTAACATATCCTTGACTGAAAAAGTGGCGTGTCTAAACCCCAGTGCATGCATGTTCAACAAAACACAGACTTCACAAACACAACACATTATAAACAACCAGTCCATCATCATTACCAGTCAATAACTGAATAAAATCACACATGCACATGTATTAGTCATTTGCCATTACCTTTCCCCTGCTCCTTTTTTCTTCCTGCCACTCCATGCCACACAAACAATATATGTTTCACAAGCTCCCTCTCCACCCTTCCATAGCATACTCCCATTTACAGCAGCTTTGGCAAGACTCGCTCCAGAGTCAGGCTGAAAGGCACACACAAAAGTAGTCCCAGACACATTCCCCTTTATCCCGTAGAGAGAAGAAGAGAGTGAGCCAGCCAAAGCCCGCCTGCTGCCCGCTTTCCCCTTACGCCGGCCTGCTCACCGCTCTCTGTGTCAGAACACTGGAATGTGGCCACAGAGGAACAGCACAATGTCATCGGCCTCCACCACTGGCTTGCTCCAAAAATCTTTTTCAAAGAAACACCCACTTTTAACAAGACTCTAGGCTGGAAATGAAGACTACGATGGAATTCAAGAGCTCATTTTGTGTCTGCAGTGGACACTGGCTACATAACGGTTTCTGCACCTGACAATGAAAAAGGAAGAATAATGTCTAATTTCTAAGCTACAGGGGATTTTTCCCCACGTAATGGCAGTTTCTCAAACCGATAAAAGAACCCATAACTGTTTAATGCCAATGTTAAGACATTCTAAGCATGTAGGAAAGTGGACACAATTAAGATTTTCCAGTGATAACAACAAAGTGCAAGACACAGAAGTCATGATTTCTGTTAAAACATAAGGAATGCAGAAAGACCATGAGTCTTAAGCGCTGCTTTTTCAGGACATTTGCAATAGTGTTTAGCCTGCTTTACCAAACCATATCCAATTTATAAAAGGGCTTTATTATTAGTTCATAAGCTAAATCATATCAAGGGAAATAAAATATTGTAATAAAATATGCTGCATATTTAACATCAACTCCATAACCTGCTATTGAGCAGACAAACTGTGAGACATGAAATTCTGTTGTAATTATTTGGACACTTATTTTTAAAATACATTTGTGTAGAAGACACAATAAGTAATAAATCAATCAAAAGAACACGCATTGCAGTTACAAAACTACTATTAAATATAATCCTCATCTGAAAAGTATTAGAACAGCAAGGGCATTTCTGTTGTTTTACAATGAAGGCATTCAGGTTTGAGGTCAAAAGACTAATATGAGACTATAATTTCCTAATATTTGCATCTAGATCTGTGAAGACCAGAGAGCTGTCTATGGTAGAAAAGCAAGCCATTTTTAAGATGAGAAAAGAGGGAAAATTATTCAGACTCCGCACAAGCATTGGGCGTTGCCAATACAACAAACTGGAATGTCCTGAAAAAGAAAGAAACCACTGGTGTACTAACAACCAGACATCAAACAGGTTGGCCGAAGAAAGCAACATCAGTTGATGAGAGAAACACTGTGAGCACTGTTAAGAAAAACCCAAAAACAAGTCAGTGACATCACCAACAACCTCCACAGGGGAGGGGTGAAGGTATCACAATCCACCGTTCGAAGAAGATTTCGAGAACAGAAATATAGAGGCCATAAGATGCAAAATCACTCATCAGCAGTAAGAAACAGAAGGCCAGATTCACAAAGAAATACAAAGATGAGCCACAAAAGTTCTAGAACCAAGACTAACTTAAAGTGATGGAAAGGCCAAACTGTTGAGAAAGAAAGGATCTGCTCATGATCCGAACATGACCTCATCGCTCATGCATGGTGGAGGTAGTGTCATGGCTTGGGCTTGCAGGGTTGCTTCTGGAACAGGCTAAATAATCTTTATTGATGATGTTACTCATGATGGTAGCAGCAGAATGAATTCAGAAGTCTGCAGAAACATTGTTTCTGCCAATTTACAGAGAAATTCTTCCAACCTAATTGGGAGGAACTTCATGCAGCAAGAGAATGCTTTAAACCCAAAACACTGCCAACTCAACAAAGGAATTTATCAGGGGGAAAAAAAGTGGAAGGTTTTAGACTGACCAAATCAATCACCAGACCTTAACCCAGAAGAATACACCAATTTGGTGACGTCAGTTGGTCACTGACTTTACGCAGTTATTGCAAGCAAGAGACATGCAACTAAATATTAAGTGCTATTTACTTTAAGACTATCTGTTCTAATACTTTTGCTTAAAAATGTTGTGGTGTGCCACCAAAGGTGCCATGTTCTAAGCTGTTTAACACATCTAGATGTAAATATCAGGAAATGAAAGCTGAAATTCTGATCCATCGTCTTATATTCATCTTTTGATCTGAAACCCAAATGTCTTCAGTGTATAGCAAAAGCAAAAGAATTGGCCTTGCAGTTGCAATACTTTCAGAAGAGACTGTAGCTTAAGATGAGTATAAAGCACCTATACATGCTCCATCTTAGCGATACCATTACGGAGAGCTGTTTCCTGAGTGAAACCCACTCAAATCTCCATCCTTGAAACTTGGTGTATGTTTCCAAATAAAACTCCATGTGGGCCAGCCAGGACAAGCATGTATTCAAGCGATGACAGCATGATTAATTTGGAAAAATAAATGGAATACAACACTGTTCTCTTTGTTTAGATTTTCACCAGAAAGTCCTATAGAGCACTCTGAGCACTATACTGAGCAACCCAAAATATGATCAAATATGACACAAGCTGGATTAAGATACAGATCTGCTATTGAAAGCATCTTTCAAGATGCAATGAAATACATGTATATACCATGACAATAACACTTACCACTAGTAGAGACAGGTGCATCCAAGGACCTGGATGCAGGTTAAACAAGAACATAACTGCTATGGAAAGCCACATTCATTGAACAAAGCATGATTTTAGACCGAGGTGGGAAAAATTGCACGTTTGGTAGAACAGTGCTGATTAGAGTGTATTCTACTACAAATTCCTTGGAAATAAAACAAATACTTCACATGTGGAAGTTATTCGGCTCCTAACACCAATGTTGTAAGGAAAGTGAAACAATAAAAATAAAGGAAGCTGTTAATAGGTCATTGACATTATCGACGTGCGAAACATTTACTGGCAGAAGCTGCTTTTTTTGTTGATTGTAGTGAATAATTGATTTTACTTAGATGAGAAAAATATATTATCTCTGAAACTGATTTAAACACAACAGACTGAACATACGCAGCTACCCAGATGCTTTTTATCATTATGTTACTCTGACCAAGTGAATGTTTACATTACTGGTTTAAAAAAAAAAAAAAAAAAAATTCAATGGCAGCAATGCACATATGTGCAATACGTGTGTGCAAAAAAGGTGGAACGTGAGACTGGAAATTTCAGATCCTGCTGGTGTGGGTCTGTGCCAGATTCCACCACTTCAGCATTGATGCAGACAAAGGCTACTTGATTAATAATTCCCCATAGTGTAAATTCTTCAGTGTGCGTCGAAAGTGCACAGATAGTCCAACTTGCTTGAAGAACCTATTGAAATCTTTCTGTTGGGAGATCGCATTTCTTGAAACGCAATTAAGGGATGCTGTAGCTCATCAGTCTAAACGTCCTTTTTGGTGAGGATAAACTCAATTGTGCTCATAATATCACCACCAGAATATTAGTCCACTTCCAGAACTCTCACTTGATCCTCATTAACCCACTGTTTATTAGGGTTTATTGTGCAACATAATGACTCTATCCGTATCATTATTTAAAGCCGAAGTGTGATTTAAAAAAACAACAACAACATTCTTTTAAAAGTACAATACACGAATACACCTGGGAACACTGGAAAACCCCAGAAGTAGAAATTCCAGCTCTGTCAGCATGGTCTGTGGATTCTTGCTCTGACAGCATGTTCTGTCATAATGCTCTGCGAGTTCTTGCTCTGACGGTTCGTAATTGGTCTCAAATAAAGATCTGCACAGGACTGTTTTGATAAATCCCATTACTTTTGTACCTTAGAATTTAGTTGCTTCTATTTCCCAAATACAAACAAACCAGTACTTTTAACCACCACAACTCTGACCAGGCAGTTACTAAAGATGAATGAAGAAATGATGTGAATGCATCACACACCGATACACATTCATGGTCTTTGTTTGTCTTTGAGCTTTATATAGTGCACTTCCTGTGCGTATATATGTATTCAAATTTGTTCAGAACTTGGTATCTGCTCATTCTGAATGACATATTTGTATTCAGTTACATCCCTTTGTTTATATGCTCCCAGTTTTTCATTAGCTCATTGTAACCTGTTGCCTTCTTTTAATTGAAGTTATGAGCCTGTATATCCTGTTTGTTTTTTCAGGATTTTGATATTTCTGGATTTTTACTAATTGACGCCTTTTGCCTATTCCTCTTGTTTTGACTGCTGATTCTTTGACTGTTTGGTTCCGACCCTTTTGCTTACTTTTACAAGGACTACAATCATACCCTATATTTTATTCAAAATAAACTCTGCTGTTGGACACTCTCACTGTCCTAGGCAACCCATACAATCCAAACCCATGACTGAATAGTCCTGAACATTTTGTTCCTCAACAAACTGGTTGTGCATTGGGTGTCCTGCAGCAGGAACAATATATTTTGCTACAAGGACAATATTTAAGGGCTGGGTTTTGTTTTTTTTTTAGCAGTGATACCTTCCGTTCATATCCTATATCTCTCAGACAGCAATGTTATCAGGAGAGAGTTTAAATCCATTGTTTCATGGCGAGAGGTTACTCTACAGGGCAATTCTCAGCCTACTGTCTAACTAAATATGATGGTTTCTTCTGCAAGTGTGTTAGTTTATTTGCTTTTTCATGAAAAGCAACATGTCTGACAATGAAGCAGTAACACTTCCCTATGACATGAATGCACAGAATGCCAGTGAAGAGTTAGCACAGATGGAGTCTGCACACTCAACACAAGATACAGAGAGAAAAATGTCCCCAGTGTAAAAATCAACTGTTGATGTCGGGACTTCATGGTGAAGATATGGAAAATTCCAGGGCATGCCTTCAGACAGTGAATGCACTTCTTGCTGAAGCCGAGAACTTGTTTTACAGCATTTGAAACACTGGCAATGATGGAGGGACAACCAATGGAAAAGAACATCTTACCTGCAGCTTCAACAAATGGCGATGACTAGTTTCGGGACAGAATAGCCGTCATCCTATAAGTGTTATACCAAAAAAAAAAAATAAAAAAAAAAAATAAATAAATGTCCATATTATTCTGATTGAAAATGGTCACTGCAAAACTACAGTACCATTAGATAGAGGGTGGCATGTTTAGGTATCACTGTGAAAATGCTATCTACAAAAACCACCATTCCACTGTAAGGAAGACCAGTAGGATGCCCCCTACTCATTTTCATTTGACATTTTGGGGGAGCACAATAGCTTTCCATTTTTGCACTATGAGCTATGACTCTGATGTATCCAATTAACTGGCAAGTTGTTCAAAAGATGTTCCTCACAAGCAGTCTGCTAATGTCTAGTGGACACTGCATGACTTTAACAAGCCCAGAAGTGTTTTATTGCTTACATTTACAAACCAATACAACCCTTTCTAAACAAGCAATGATGTACCTTACAGCATTTGGAAGATGCCCTTATCCAGCTGAGCAATTGAATGTTAAGGGGCTTGCTCAAGGGTCCAGCAGTGGTAGGTTGGTGGTACTAGGATTTGAACTCATGACCTTCCAATCAGAAGTTCAACAACTTAACCACTGAGCTACCACTTCCCTCGCAATTGCTTACTGTAATGCACACAGTGCATGATCCTGCAATGCTCACACTTGGAGAGATCCCCAACAAAGAGCGTCTGATCCCAGCACATTGTTCCTAAATGCAGGAAACATTCAATCACGTTCCATGCGGTAGGTTATTGCAGAAACAATATTTTTTTTATTCTGGAGATTGGAGAAGAGATATTGTCTGACATCATATAAGTATCTGTTCTCCTGCCAGAACTCCGCTCCATAAACTGGGTTCACAGAGAATAATTGCTATTGCTGTGGTTGCCCCCACATGTCCCCCAAAAGCTTTCTTTTGAATTGGTTGTGGGTCATCACACTTCTTACTACTTGTTGCATGTGTGCTCAGACTATAAATTTTATCACTGATTTGGAAAATGTTTGGGTGTCTGCAACAGAGTAAATCACAACAGCAAGACAAGCAACTGACCTAAAGTGTTGTCACAAAGCCAGAAATGTCTGTGAGAGGACAATCAAAATGAAAGTCATGTTCTGTGTGCTAGATATAATCAGAGGAATGCTTGTCAGCGGAAAGTGATGTGCCAGATATTCATTACCTGCAATAAATCTTGCATGAAACAGATAAACACAATTAGTGTGTATTCTACATATTAGGTTTCCATAAATGCAACTAATACTCCACCTATCGTTTAATATTATAGTGCTGCATTTAAATTATTTAATAGCATTTAGCAATTATTCATTTTTAATTATGAGTTATGGATTTTTTTTTAAATAACCAAAAAAGAACACACTAAAATTGCATTTAATTAAAAAACAACATTTAATATTTACTCTGAAAACATGTTTTTCTTTCTTTATCTTTTTGTTGTTTTTTCATGTTCTGAAAACAACAAAAAGAGAATTAAGTTCAGATTGACTGTATTCTCTAAAATGACAGGCTTATTTGATCCCTCTTAAACTCTTATTAGTTAGTACTGCTGGAAAACAACTACATTTACATGAGTAAATGCTAAAAAAGAAACCAACTTGCCATTCTGACTGTACAATACACTGCCACAGTCCTATTCACTTTTCCTGTTCCATGGTGAGATCAGACCACACTATACCGCTGTACACTGTTCACATTCAAGCTATGGTGGATGATACCATCAAGTGGCTTAAAATTAACTGCTATCTAAGGGGAAAATATCCCAGATCAGCACATTTTTCTTCCAGCTACATAGACCTATTCAGCAGAATCTCTTCCATTCTGACACACAGTCACATCCCATCTAACATATAAGTAAATATAATGTTTCCAAAGGCCACAGAAATATAAGGTTCTCAGGATGATTGTTTATCTGACGGTTTAAGATTAAATTATCCTCAGTCAACGTGAAAATTATATTTGAAAATATGAAAAAGACTAAATAAACATTGTTATTCATAATAAATGAAAGTACAAAAAAAAGTAGGCAGTAGGTCTGAGAATCAGTTTCAGTTCTGAAAACTTATGCATGGCAACATGAGGTCAAGAAAATCTGTAAGCAATGAAAGTACACTTCTTCTCATTGCATAACAACATCTATAATGCTAGTGGTACATAATGGTACATATAATGCTAGTGGTACATATAGTGGTACATAATGACAATGACCTTTATAGCTTCAAGAAACTTCAGTTAATCAACCACCCTCAGTGTCACAGCATGATGCACCAAATAGTGGGGGTTTATAGCAAGAAAATTCCATACAAATAATTATGAGTGTTATATATAAACACTCCTATAATTATATGAAACAAAACAAAAGCAAATATATTAATACAGCGTGAACGTTCCAACTATACCGCAAAACCTTAACGTTTACTTTGTAAATAGCTCTGTCTGTTTTTATCACTCAGATTTAAGGGGAAAATCCACTTAATGTTGTAATCTTCAATACTGTCCACGCATAATTTTGCTTGACTTGACTTTTGACGTTAGACATCTTTCATCGGCATGATGGTCCATTTTCATTTTGGTTTTCCTACATTACCCATAGTGTTGTTTGACTAGCTGCTGATAGTGGCGCCAATGGGAATTATACTGAATGCGACTTATCTCGGAAGTCAGAAAACACCGCTCTCGAATACCATGCATTCAAGCTACAAGGTGGGAAAACCCATGGACACCTGTTTTCATCTTCTGTTAGCTAGCCAGCTGACTGTGAAGAGTGATGCACATTTACCTCCTCAAAACAGCAAACTATATAATCAGTGTTATAGATTTAACAAGCAAATATGTCTGTATGTTGATTGATCTAAAGCGAATACTTCCGTGAATATAGTCCCCTCTGAAAGTATTGGAACAGCAAGGCCAAGTCGTTTGTTTTTTGATATACAATGAATATATTTGAGTTTGAGATCCATAGATATAAGAATATGAGATGATAGCTCAGAATTTCAGCTCTGATTTTCTGATATGTACATATAAATGTGTTAAACAACTTCACACCAAGGAGGAATAGTAAATAAAAGTATATAAAGTAAATAACAATTAATACTTGGTTGCATATCCCTTGCTTGCAATAACTGAATCAAGCCAGAAACCCACTGACATCACCAAACAGTTGCATTCTTCTGGATGCTTTTCCAGGCTTATAACACAGCTTCTTTCAGTCTGAAAGTCCTTTGTTGATTTGGCAGTGTGCTTTGGGTCATTGTCTTGGCTGCATGATTAGATTAGCTTGGATGAACTTCTCTGTAAATTGGCAGACAGAATGTTTCTGTGGACTTCTGAATTCATTCTGCCTCTACCATTAGCTCATTCCACAAGCAGTCACGGCAGCCTAAACCATGACACTACCTCCACCGTGCTCAAAAACTTGAATAAAAAAGCAAGTCTGAGGTTTGCAGGTGATCACTAGGACAAAGACCTAGCCTGTTGGAGGAGTGTTCTCTGGTTAAATGAAACAAATTTAACTGTTTAGCCATAATGATCAGTGCTATGTATGGAGGAAAACTGATGAGGTTTTTAACCTAAAGAACACCATTCCAACAGTGAATATGGAGGTGGCAGCATCTTGTTGTGGGGGTGTTTTGCTGGAAAAGGAATGGCATCATGAGGAAGGAGGATTATCTAGAAATACTGAAGCAACATCTCAGGACATGGGCATTTGGGCAGCTGTGGCTCAGGTGGTACAGCGGGTTGTCCACTAATCGTAGGGTTGGCGGTTCGATTCCCGGCCCACATGACTCCACATGCCGAAGTGTCCTTGGGCAAGACACTGAACCCCAAATTGCTCCCGATGACAAGTTAGGATCTTGCATGGCATTACCATTGGTGTCTACTATGCGTGTATGTGAATGGGTGAATGAGAACCAGTGTATAGTGCTTTGGAACCGCTAAGTGCAGACCATTTACCAAGACATCAGCCATAAAGTCACAATTTGGTCTTCTAGCAGGACAAATAATCCTAAGCATAGGCTACCTGTTGTTAACAAATGGCTTAAAGACAACAGAGTGAAAGTATTGAGTGTGGACATTGAATGTGAATGTTTTTAGCCTAAAGCCCTGTTTACACCGGTCCGTTTTTCGCCATGATTTTGTGTGTTCACACCTAGGCGTTAAATGTTAAACACGGGCGACAAAGTGTAAATTCACGCCCTAACAGTAGATGGCACTTATTGAAAAACAGAAATACCCTGCTACACAAGGTGGCACAGCACAACTTTCCGTGTCTGACACCCGCTTATCACTGAGAAGAAGAGAGCCAGTATTTATGTATTCACACACCGTTCACACAATCTGTGTGAACTCGCTAAAGCACTTATGCACTTTTTGTGATTTGGCCACTGCATAATTAATACTTCTTTAAAGCTAAACCCTTAAAGTTCTCATTTCAAACAATATACTCTTTTTAAATAAGTAATGATTTGAATTATAACAAAGTCACAGCAATAGCATTCACATACTTATGGGAAGACCCACATTATGTTATTTTTTTAATCTAATTTTTTTGGGAGGGGATGGGTATAAGGCAACTATAGTTGTGCTCAAAAATGTTAATGTTCAAGCACATTGATGACATGTTAACTAGGAATCTTTTTTTTATGGTCAATATGATCATACAATGATGCAATAATGGGGCACTTAGCTGTTTGAATAAGAGGTCAAGTATACTTATGCATATATATGCCAGGTGCAAAATAAATACAATGGACTATCAATCAGCAGATCATCATTTGCAGGGAAGAGGCAAAGAAACAAACAATACTATTTAATGTAGAAAGAAACACTGAAAGAATTAAATGGATCATTTAGAATATATGCTTGCATTTCAGTGTCATCAAAAAAATAGCCACAACGTAATAAATACACTTATATAGTGGGTAATTTTGAATCTGGTGCTTTCAAAGGACACCTTGTTTATGTGTGTAGGCAGAAGGATGTATTAGCAGTGAGCATTTTATTTCGGGTCTGTCACTTATGGACTCTCACTAAAATGGTGGGTTCTTGCATCTTCTTCCTCTTCTTTTTCGGCTTCACTTCGTCGGTAAGACAGTTTTGTACATCAGCGCCATGAAGTCATACTTCTATGTAACTTCAGCGGCTCTGGACACGTGAACAAAAGCACGAATCTCATTGGTCAATGCTGCGCATCTAAAAATGAAAACGAGCCCCTCGACGTTAAAAAACTTGACGCTTTGACGCCACGCGTTTTACGCCTGGGTGTGAACACTCCCTATGACGGCCACTGGGGCGTTAAACGGACCGTTTTTCACGCTGCGAAAATCGTGCCACTGTGAGCAGGGCTGAAGCGTATGTAAACTTTTGGCCTCAACTGTAACTCTCACTTCAGCCTTACCTAAAAAGAGTAATGCAGCAGCACTTTAGTCCTTCAGTCTATCTAGCTCTCTCAGCTCCTCATCTGTAAACTCTGCTCAAATAGAACAGGTTCCAAAGCTTCAACTGTCATGTTAATACCACCGTCAACCCCGTTGTTTGCCATCTCCTACATGGCTAACTCACCAAGCCAAGTCTCTGCCGTAATTCAGCACAACTGTGTCATACAGCTGCACTGCATTCTGGAAATTTTAGTCAAACGTTTCCTGTCTCCACTACTTCTATGTTAGAGTTCTCATTATGACATCAAACATCACTGGAAAATGTTTTAAAATTGTTTCAAATGGCTGACTTTTTTCCCCTCTCCTACTAAATGTCAGTGTAACTGCACTAGCAATGTTGCTCTGTGACATCAGCATGGCAGACAGCGGCTAACATCTCACAATAATGACAATACAGCACTGACCATCAAATTAACACCAGAATAAAAATATATATTTCAATATAAACATATTTCAAGTGTTTCAGGGCCGACTGTTCTTTTAATAAACAAATAGCATTCCAGCACAAATTACACTATATGGCCAAAAGTATGTAGACACCTGACCCTCACACCCATATGTGGACCTTCCTGAAACTGTTGCCACAAAGTTGAAAACACGCAATTGTATAGGATGTCTTTATATGCTGTAGCGTTACAATTTCACATCACTGGAACTAAGGAGGCCAAACCTGTTTCAGCAAGGCAATGTTCCTGTGCACAAAGTGAGCTCCATGAAGACATGGTTTGAGAAGGATGGAGTGGAAGAACTCAAGTGGCCTGTACAAAGCCTTGACCTCCACCCCAATTAACAACTCTGGGATAAACTGGAACACTGACTGCACCTCAGACGTCTTCACCCAACACCTGACATCACTAATGCTCTTGGGTACAAATCCCCACAGCCACACTTTTAAATCTAGTACAAATCCTTCCCAGAAGAATGGAGGTTATTATGACAGTGAAGCAGGACTAAATCTGGACCTGGATGTTCAACGAGGATATGAGACTAACTGTTGTATATACAGAAACAGAACTACTTCTATTTTTTAACTAATTGAGATTATTCTTCTTTATTCTCCAAAAGACTTTGCATAGTTTGCAAAAAAAAAATTAAAATACCAAATGGACATAATTTATTGTGAGGTAACAGTAGGTAGGTTCAAGCTTTTTGCAGCAGCATTAATAAAGTGTCTCCATGAATTATGGTACAGAGTCATTATTAGCGAGATGTTAAAAACGATATTAAATATAAAAAAAGAAGAAAAAAAGATGTCATTTACATAGTAAATATAACAGATACATTTACTTCAAGTTACAGAGTAACGCCCTGTGTTGTGAGTCAGTCTCAAAGCGGAAGTGGGTCGTCAGTAAAACATGTAGCGTGTCTTACATAACACGAAAAGTAACCAGCACGAGCCTAGGCGAAAAACTGAAATAAGTCAGTCAGTCTCGTTGTCATTAGCATTCGTGCTTTCTGTACTATTTACTCTCGCTGTTCTATGGCTCCTGAACTTAGCTATGGAGAGAAAAATCCAGAAAAAAATTCAAAAGGCACGGTCGTGTGTAATTAGTAGAGATGTGCTCAAAGGGGAATTTGCATAAACGCGCTACAGCGCCACACAATACGGCAAAATACGAGTAGAACAGAAAAGCCGTGAAGGCTAGTTTGCACTCTTTTTGCACGAGGCTACGTTGTAAAATGCAGCAAAACGAGATTGCACACAATGGGGGTGGTTTAAAATAAATAAATAAATAAATAAAAATAATACATGTCCAGTTTGTCGCTGAAGCGCCGTGTGAGCGTGGCGCCGTGCAAAAGCCCAATCCTCCTCCTCCTCCTCCCCTTGCTCCTTCCTGCTAAAGTTCCTAAACTTTGCGGCTTACCTGACTTAGATCCCGCGTTTCCTTGATGTGCCTTCTTCAGGTCAGCTGGGGGTCTCGAGTAGATTTTGAACAGGGGAAAGCGTTGCATCAGCACGTTTATACACTGATCCCTGGCTGGGAGGACTCGGGAATGCGGAACTCTCTGTGCTCCGGCAGCCAGACGTAAGCAGGGATGCAGAAAAAAAACTGTCCTGCACCAAAAAGAAGCAGGGGGCAGAGAGAAGGGGAGAAGTGAGGGAAGTCCTGTTCACTCCACCCCTTAGATACCAGAAAACAAACAACCCACTAACCGTGAACAGCCGGAGAAGAGCTCAGCTAAAAAAATGAAAGCTATCCAAACAGAGGCTAAACCCACAATGAAGGGAACATTTCCACAGTGTCTGTGAATCAAACCTGTAATCTTAGCACTACTGACATAGTACTTACAGGCTAGGCTAGCTGATATTTTATTTGTGACATATACTTTTGCATATGGCATATGGTTCTAAACATTTTTTTTGTTTGCATCTAATAAATGGGTGAGATACAGGATTTGATATGAGACCACAGCCAGCAGAGGGTATTGGTGCCTCATTACTGGAAGTATGTTTAATAGGACCGTAGCCCTCAGTAGAGTTGTTAAAACTAAATGAACATTAATCACACATTAATCGCAAATAATTAAACATATCTTCATTTGTTCGACTTCATTAGGCTCTATATCCAGGTGGATCCAAAGTCTATCCCAGGAGCAATGGGTACGAAGGGGAATTTTACATAATTAATCCATCTACCGGCATAGGTGGAGGAAGGAGGAAACCAGAGAACCAGGAGGAAATCCATGCAGACACAGGGAGAACGTGGAGAGCTGAGATGAATAGAAATTAAACCAATACCACATTGCATGAATATTTAATGTGATTATTAATTCATAAGAAATCAGTGCTCATTTAACTCTTTTCATCTGATGCACAAGTCAAAAATTTATAAGGTAGAAAAATAAAGTATCATAAAATACATTTCAATTGATATACCACTGGATGTTTTCATGGAAAACTCTAAACGTTATTAATGATGTCATAACACAGACTGCATGATGACACTGAGGTATGTAAGAACCGTCAAGAATATATACTAAAGCACAACACTGATAAACTATTGCCATCAAAAACACAAAACTGCACAGCCAACAGTGCACAATATAGCTTACAGAAGACCTCACAGAAGATCAAACAGATATAAAACTCTTACATACACACACACACACACTTATATATATATATATATATATATATATATATATATATATATATATATATATATATATATATATATATTCTCATTTATTTATATATTATGTTATATTAGATCTTTGTGCATGCTTTTCGAATCAGAACATAGTTCATAACTGTCCATAAGATAGGATTTCATAGATTTTTTTTTTCATGCTCTTAGCTACATCAAGAGTATCTGGAGGAGGGTAAACTATAGAACTTTCTTGGTGGCATTACACATTTCATTTCATGGATGCTGCCAGCTTCACATCAATACCACTCTTCTCAGACTTCACAACACAGTGATATCTAGTAATTGAGATTGAGAAACCCTCCTTTCTGTTGGATATATGTTTATAATGCCAGAAGTGTAGGGGAGTTTAGAAGATCCACACTGGTGTCAGATTTGGATACCCCACCTTTGCAGCCCTCCAGTTCTTCAGTCAGACAGTCCAGCTCGGGACAGGCAAAAGTAAAGATGGACAGGTAGTTGCTGCACGTAGGGGTGGAGGCACTCACCACAGGGGTGCTTAAGGGCTCCAGATCATTGGCCACAGACTTGTACAGGGTTTCCCAGTCTGTGAAGCCTAGGGAACCGTTGAGGTCGATGTCAGGGACTGAGCGTGCTTTTTCCACAGAGATCCTGTCCTCATCCACACTGCCAAGGATATTTTCCAGCAGCTCCTCCTTGACATCCAGTGATGGCTCAAGGTCGCACAAACTGACCTCTGCGCTGGAGCACAGCAGGATGTTAGAGTTGCCTGAGATAGCTGTGGGTGGAACAGAAGGAGTCTCCAAGTCTTGTAGAGAAGGGGTGTCCTGCGCACCATCCTCTGGAAGTTGTCCAGATATCTCTGAAGAAGGGAGAGGTTGTGGCGACTCTGGGAAAATGCTTTCCAGTTCTTCAGGCAGCTGGCATATAGGCTTGTGTGCAGCAAGAACGTACTCAAGTCTTTCTTTTTCTTTTAGAAGATTGGCTATTTCTGCCTGCAGAACTGCTTTGTCTTCTTCCAGCTTGTCTGTTTCCTATGAGAATTGAAGTAAAAAAAAATTTTTTTAAGGATTACTGAACTGCACATGGTGACATTTAAAAAAAAAAATTCGATTTGCAATGCATTGACATTTCAGCTTACAGCCTGCAAGGTGTCCGTGAGCTCTCTCCGTCTGTTCCTGCACTTTGCTGCAGCCATTTTATTTCTCTCTCTCCTTATTCTCTTCTTCTCCTCCTCTTCTGGCGTGAGCTGCTCCGCGGGAAAGACAGATTGTAAGTGATTACCATGATGGATCTAACCCATTTCAGCTGTAAGATCTTCCCAAGGCAATACACCTTCAGGAAGAAATACATCTCTCTCCGCATTGCGACTATAAATAGCCTAGGTTATTGTTGTAGACATAACCGTGAAGTGAATTTGAAGTGGATGTGCCTAGGCTCGGAATCATGCCATAGCGCAGGATACTCTCAGGGAGAATGAACACCTGATTAAGTCCAACTCAACAACAGAAAGCAGGCTACAAAATAACAGTCAGCGTTAGGGTTCTTGGCCGTGAGTACCTGCTCGACTTTTCCCTTCCTGGCGCTGTTTTTCGCTTTGGCCCCACTCCTCTTGCCTGCTGTCTCTCCGGTTTCAGGTCTGGTCGCAGACGGGGAAACAGACGTGATGATGGTCGGCTGCACCATCCACTGCAAATCTGGACTCGTGGAGATCGCAGTTACTGTGGGGACAAATGGGGCCGCAGGCGCCTCACCATCCGGCCCTGGGCCCTGCATTCAGTGTAGCAGTGTAGCTACTCATTAATCATAGGTAAAATAGGTATAAAGCGTTTTTATTATTATTATTATTATTATTATTATTATTATTATTATTATTGTTGTTATTATTATTATTATTATTTTCTTTATTGACTTATTGATTTATTTATTAGTACCCTATTGCATGACGATATTTCATCAACACACTCTTTCTATGATTTAGCCTAGCCATGACGCTGTTACGTGTAAACAGAGGTCTTTCTTTAAGTTGCACGGTGTCCAAAAATAGTCTCCCTGATCAATATTTGACTTTTCCATTGTCGCTGACGTCAGCGCTGACGCAGAGCTGCTGCGGAGTCTCCACACAGAGAACCGCTGCAGAGCCACTTCAACACTGAAGCACGACCAAACCGATTTTTAAAGACAATCCCAAATAATAGCAACAACATACAGTCTCAGCACAATCTAGACGATGCAGGCAGTTAACCAGGCAGTTAATTAACCCTGGGATTAGATGATGACTGGTTTAAAATGGTTTTAAATTAATAATTAAAATGAAGAGGGGGGGAAATGTGCTTCATCAAGATCTCATTCTGTTTTTAAATAAGTACAATTTTACATTGAGCTTAATTATGCAAATATAGCCCACAGTCTGGATTGTTATTATATTATTTGCACATCAGGATTTCTGCTCTTGCCATTTGACTCAAATGAAGCAGCCTACACCATGATTATATCGTGTTGGTGCTTAATGTTTAGTGATGTTGCCTACCTGTGTGGTCTCCATCAGCTCCCCGGCAGGAGATGCAGAACTGCAGCGTGACACAGACTCCACACTGGCTTTGCTAAGGATCATTTCTCCACGCTGGCACGCTTCCAGAACAACAATAATAATAACCTTAAAAAAAAAAGTAATAGACCAGGGATCCGCTCTGTCAGCCTTGCTTCTCTGATTCCAGTCGCCCTTTTCCAGGTTTATATATAAACCTGGTCAATGATAAGCCTGCTATACAAGCCCCTCCTATATATTCCTTCTGAATTTTATGAATGAACCGAGGCTGTACCATTTTGGCTGTGGGGAGCATCTTTTCAAACTATAGCAATGCACCTGCCTCGACGAACCGATATATACTCTTATAGTTTATTTTAATACCTAACATTATTGGATAACGATCTGCATCAAACGTTACATGTTTTCTGCATAATGCTGTGTAATAGCTAGACCGTGTTGGATCCCCCTGTGAGGGAACATGTGCAAAATGTTCATTCATAAAATACTGATGCACCCCAAATTCTCTAAAAGCCAACACATATCCACTAAACACAATACAAAATGAATGAAATATGCAATATGGCATATTATGTAGTTAATCCCAATAAAGGCAAACTGATACGAGCATATTTGCTGAAGTTATTTTTAGTTAATTTCCTGGTAACTGAATTATGAATGAGAAATCTCCACCACACAAGGATATGTCATTCATAATCAAATATTTTATAATCTCATAAAGCCTTTAGACACATGAACTGGAGTATTCAGTGTATTTACACAGGGAGGAAACAGCATTAGGCAGCTTCCATGCTGCGATGCAACTAATTGCAATTCTGTCCTATCCTCATAACCTCTGGGATGCCAGGTTTTTCCGTTTAAATTTGGGATTAATGAAGAGATGTTCACATCTGGCAGGTAAAATATCTTTGTAATGAAAATAATGCAAATTAAAAAAGATTTTACAATTTTTACGCGTGTATTTAAGGTTGTAGTTTGGTATATAATTGTTTTGTTTATAGTTAATTCTACCACATAGAAGTTCTGAAAGAGTCCAATCTGGCAACCCGGACTCATCCTGCGAATCTTTTCTCTTGCACCCACGTCCTGTAATGACGCAGCAGCGTCTAAAGGGAAGTTGGCCATATAAGGACAGTGACGTACTGGGATTCCATTTTTGAGTTCCTAATAAAAGTTTATAAACAGGGATGCACCTAAATATTACTGAGGGATATGGGTGAGATAGCTAAAATATAACTATTATTTAATTAGATTATAATCACACTATGTAGTAGAGGATGTAATAAGTATGTAGGAAGTGTTAAAAAGCAATAATACATGATGCACACGTGGTGATTTTAGCTTTTGGAGGACTTTACATTCTATACTATACACAAGCTATAGTCAATCTTATATTCAGGCAGGGGTAGCACAAGGTGGCATTTATACCCCTTGAAACAGACCTTGTTACCCCAACAGCTACCCCAGGGATAGCAAATCAGTACCAAACTGTACATTTTCTTGAGGAGTGAAGTCAAAATGACAAACAGGCATATTGGTCATAATGGTCAAGAGTCAGTAATTAGCAGCTACAGCACACTACCCACTGTGATCTCAGCAAATGATCTGTTAACATGAAGGTCTGCCTTGATGTTAATGCTTGGCACAATTTCTTCAATTTGGAAAAGAAAACTGAAGACGTGACATATAATGTGCACAGAAAACTGAGTAACCCATAATAAGTCTGTCCTTTTCAAAGAAATGTTGTATACAACTTTTTTTTTTTTTTTTTTTTTTTTTTTTTTTAGATAATCATTTCAACATATTGCCTTCTGCCAATAAATATCTCAAGTAATTACTAAAGTTTATAGATGACTATATTCATCAGCCATTCTCTGGCATTGGTTATACTTAAAAAAAAAATAATAATAAAAAAAGGGGAAAAAAGGGGAAAAAATGTTATGTCATATAAAGATGTTATGCATTACATACAGCCCCTCTGAAAGTACATTTATAGCATTTGGCAGATGCCCTTATACAAAGCGACTTACATTCATCTAATTTATAGATTTGAGCAGTTGAGGGTTAAGGGCCTTGCTCAAGGGCCCAGCAATGACAGCATGGCAGTGCCAAGTATTGGAATGGCAAGGCCATTTCTTTTGTTTTTGCTATATACTGAAGACAATTGGGTTTGATATCAAAAGATAAATGTGAGTCGATAGATCAGAATATCTTTTGTGCCCTGTTAGATTGACTGTTTAAACAATTAATAGCTCTGAAGGTCTACACTTGGTTTGAGCCCTCGGTTTCAAATGTGACGACTGCATTTGTAGTTAAAAAGGATCAACCAAATGATAATGCCAGACAGCTGCTTATAGGAGAAAAGCAAGCCACTTTGAAGCTGAGAAAAGAGGGAAAATCTTTCAGAGCCATTGCACAAGCATTGGGCATAGCCAATACAACAATATGGAATGTCCATGAAAAAGAAAGAAACCACTGGTGTACTAACAACCAGATATTGAACAGGTTAGCCAAGGAAAACAACAGCTGTTGATAGAAACATTGTGAGATCTGTGAAGAAAAACCTAAAAACAATAGTCAGTGACATGAACAACCACCACAGGGGAGGGGTGAAGGTATCACAGACCACTGTTCGAAGAAGACTTTGAGAGCAGAAAATAAAGAGGCCATACCACAAGATGAAATTCACAGATGAGCCACAAAAGTTTTGGAACAAAGATTAACCTCTACCAAAGTGATGGTAGAAATTGTGGAAAAAGGATCTGCTCATGATCCAAAACATACTGTGCTGTGCACTGATTTCTTCTGTTTTTTGTATCTCTCATACTAAATTGTTTCAGAAATTAAAATAAAATCTCAGATAAAACAAAGGCAACCTGGGTAAACCCAAAATACAGTTTTTAAATAATAAAGTTATTTATTGAAGCAAAAACATTATCCAATACTAAGTGGGCCTGTGTGAAAATGTATTTTCCCTAGTTACTAATTAACCAGATCTAGGAAACTGCATTTATAATGGGGTTCAGCTGGATTAGACACAACCCAGCCTGATTATTGCAAACCCTGTTCAATCAAACACTTATAGAACTTTTTCAACAGCATGAAGTTGGTTAAAGGTCTTACCTAATAACACACTATGCCAAAGTTGAAAGAAATTCCAGAAACGATGAGGAAGAAGGTGACTGAAATACATCAGTCTGGGAAGGGTTACAAAAAACTCAGCACAGTAGTGAACCTTCCCAGAAGTGGAGGACCTTACAAAATTCCCCCAAGAGCACAGCAACTACTCACCCAGGAAGTCACAAAAGAGCCAAGGACAACATCAATGGAACTACAGGTCTCTCTTGCATCAATAAAGGTCACTGTTCATGACTCCACTATCAGAAAGACACTGGGCAAAAATGGTATCCATGAAAGAGTGGTGAGGAAAAAGAAAAACACTGTTAACCCAGAAGAAAATTAAAGCTCCTCAAACCTTTTGGGAGAATGTTCTGTGGACTGATGAGTTGAAAGTGGAACTGTTGGTAAGACAGAGGTCCCATTGCATCTGGCATAAACCAAACACAGAATTCCACTAAAGGAACAACATACCTAGCATGGTGGTGGAGGTGTGATGTGTGGGGATGATTTGCTGCTTCAGGGCCTGGCAACTTGCAGTAATTAAGGGAAACATGAATTCTGCTCTCTACCAGAAAATCCTAAAGGAGAATGTCTGGTCTTCAGTCCTTAAATTAAAACTTAAGTACAACTGAATTATGCAGCAAGACAGTGATCCAAAGCATACAAGTAAGTCCTAGTCCAAGAATTAAGTGAAAGACTGATTTCCAGTTATCTGAAGCGTTTGGTTGCAGTTACTGCTGCTAAAGGTGGCACATCCAGATTTTAAGTTTACGGGGGGCAATTAGCTTTTCACATTTGTTATAGGTGTAGGGATAACAGAAGAAATCAGGATGGGGCAAATACTTTTTCACAGCACTCTATGAGCTCATCAGTCAAGCATGGTGGAGGTAGTGTTATGGCTTGGGTTTGCATGGCTGCTTTGGAACAGGTTCACTAATCTTTATTGATGATGCAACTCATCTATGGAAACATTCTCTCTGTCAATTTACAGAGAAATGCATCCAATCTAATTGGGAGGAACTTCATCATGCAGCAAAACAATGACCCAAAACACTGCCAACTCAATAAAGGACTTCATCGGGGGAAAAGTGGACGGTTTTAGACTGGTCAAGTCAATCACCAGACCTTAATCCAGTTGTACATGCATTTCACCTCCTGAAGGGGAGACTGAAGGAAGAAACTTCTCAAAACAAACAACAACTGAAAGAAGCTGCGGTACAAACCTGGAAAAGCATCACAAAAGAAGGATGCAACAGTTTGATGATGTCATTGCGTTCCCGGCTTGATGCAGGCAAGCAAGGAATATGCAACCAAATATTAAGTGTTATATACTTTACTTTAAGACTATCTGTTCCAATACTTTTGCTCACCAAGACATTGGGTGGTCTGCTATGTTCTAAGTTGTTTAACATGTCTAGATGTAAATCTAAGTAAATCATCCATTGGGTAATGGTTTAACCGCTTAACGCAGTTTTGCCAACCCATCGCAGGGCACAACTGCACACACATTCACACACTATGGACAATTTATAGATGCCAATCAGCTTACAATGCATGTCTTTGGACTAGGGGAGGAAACCAGAGTACCTGGAGGAAACCCCCAAAGCATGGGGAGAACATGCAAACTCCGAGCATGCAGGGCAGAAGTGGAAATCAAACCCACAACCTCAGAGGTGTGAGGCAAACGTGCTAACCACTAAGCCACCGTGCCCTCAATATCAGTAAATGAAAGCTGAAATTCTGATCTATCGTCTCGTTTTTATCTTTTGAACACAATCCCAAATGCCTTCAGTGTACAGGCAAAAAAGACAGAATTGGCCTTGCAGTTCCAATACTTTCAGAGGATACTGTTTATTAAATACTCCCATATATTCACAGACAAGAAGAATATGTACTGAAACCCTGACAATGCACTGTTTGAGTATCACCAAGGAGTTCTGTGTAATTTCCAAACCTTATTAAAAACATCATCTTGTCACACTTCTTTGATTCTTTTGGACCCCCCCCTTACTGCAGAATAAAATATATCAAAATGCTTCAGTTTTATAACCCTTACTGTATCGGTTGTTGCAGAAAGTTTGTGCGTAAATGCAGGCTGTTGTATTTGGCCCCCTATTCAATTCTGAGCTCAGATTACTGTCTCTGTGAAGAGTTTCTGGGCATGTTCTCCTCATGTCCATGTGAGTTTCCTCTGGGTTTTCAAGTTTGCTAACTCCTAAAACTATGGCAGTAGGTGGATTGGTTAAGGTAAAATTGCCCCTAGGTGTGAATGTGTGTCTGCATAGTGAACTAGCAAGCGTTCCCACCTTGCGTCTAGTGTTCCTAGGATAGGGTCCGGAGCCTCCATGACCCTAACCAGGAAAGAACAGTTACACTGATGATGAACAAATGAATAAACAGATTTATATAAATAAACTCGGCATTTACATTGATTTTGCCAGATAGTTTTATTAGTGCCGAAGAAACAACAGTAAATTCTCATTTTATACATAAGAGATCTTTAACACCAGAAGTCTGATATAATTCTGAGGGTTTGATGATTAGCTAATCGGTGTATTATCAATATGGTCTCAGAACTGCAGTCAGGAAACCCTTCTAGATATGATTATGTCTTTTATTCTCAAAAGCAGGGGTGTCAGACTGGAAGGCCATGGCAACACAGACTTTAGCATTCCACCTCATTTAACACATCTGATTCAGCTCATCAGGTAATTACCAAGACTTTCATGAGGCAAATTTGGTGTGTTAGTGGAGGAAATAAACACATATCTGTGCACAGCTGTTTGTCCTCCAGGAACCGAGTTTGACGAAAGAAAGAAAGCAAGAAAGAAAGATGCATCTAAAATGAAATTTGCCATCACAACGATGACATGTTTGAGGTTTGTTTTGGGAGCAATTCTCCAATTTTTTCTTTCACATGTGCTCCAGAAGTAGTAGTTAGTGTACAGTAGGGGATCCAAGCATTGGACGACCTTTACTAAATGGATTTAAAATTATATATGGTGCAAGGATCCATATGGGTGGCTTGGATTATTGAGCCTTTAAAAAAAAAAAAAAAAAAAAAAAAAAAGATAGTGTACAAGACATGCAGCCAGACTTGGATTGGGAAGGAGAGAGGTGGAGGGGGAATAGTCATTTCCTGGAATGTTTGGCTCTCTCACAATAAGTCTTTTCATTCTGGGGTCTAGGTACTGGGAGGGTCCTAGACCAGCTGGTCAATTTAGACATGAAACATCGTGGAAGCAAAGAATTATGGAGAGGTAAGCATCTGCTGCCAGCATACCAATATGAGTGCAGAATTTATGGTGTGAGTGGGTGCACCGAATTTGTGGAGACCCATGAAGAGCTTCTGTGCATTTGTTTTCCTGTATTGTGATTTTATTACGTTTTATCAGATTAGTTTACTCAGGTATTGTGCCCCTTTTAACCGTGACTTTTTATTTCAGAAACAATTGCCATAATTTGAAAACCCTATAAAATCGAGTTAAATGCTTAAATATCCAGGGCCAAGTTTTGGCGGCTACAGGTTTACATTCTTCCCTTCTGTAACCACATACATTTCCTGTTAGCTTTACTGTAGTTACTGGATTATTCATGGTGGTTACAGAATAGTGTACTTTAAGATTAATTACTGAATGAGCTGAATGAGCTGGGGCCTACTTGAATCTATATTTTGCCTGTATGATAAAGAGAGTGGCATCTTAATGGTGAGCTTTAATCATTTATCAGAATCACATAGTTTTTATTTTTTTATTTCAGACTGCAGACTGAAAATGGCTTATGTTGTCGAATACTTAAGCGATCAAGAATTTGGATTAGTATGTGTTTATATGTTCTCCAGGTTTAGAATAATGCCACTATATCCCCAAATGAATATTAGGAAATGTTCGTATTGGTCATGTGTTTCCTATTACACTGACGGTGCACATGTAACAGAGCTGTAATTGGCAATGCTTGTTGAAAATGTGAAGAATCAGATCTATAGCACAGGAAATCTCTATTTGGAATGTCTTGGAAAATGACAGGTCTATGGCAATCAAATTAGCAATGTTATTGCAGTCCACTACAGAACACAGTGCACACAGCAATCCCAAAATAATGCAAGCTCACCGGAAACATTAGAGCCGTGAGGTGGCAACGTTACCTGCTGTGCTGCCCTTAAACACAACATCCTTGCATTTCAAAATGCTAAATCATTGTCTTCAAAATCCTTGCGTTCATTTTTCACTCATTTTCTACCATCAGCAAAACTATGAATATCTACAGCTCAAATACTGCAAATGTGTACATACGTTTCTGTCAAAACTGATTACATTAAAGTTCAAACCAAAATTGATAGCAGTTAACTAAACAACACAAAACCCTACGAATGCACATAGTGAGTCAGAGCCATCACCAACATTACTGTGACAACAAATCCTGAATCAGCACATACATTACAGAATCACAACCTCATTTCATTTCTTGATTATCTCTATGTAAAGCTTGTTGCTGAGAAGACATTTCACCATTCTCATGCAGTCAAAATGATCAGTCCAAACAGGAATTTGCTTCTTTTTTTTTTGTGATTGTTGCAGCCAAAAATGCTTGATATTGCTGCAGATTTGTTCAAAATTTGTAATGCAATTTGCAGGATTTTTTGTGGAAAACTACTTGAATTGATGAAATTGCAATTGCACGAAATTCTGATGTTTATTTGGTAAATAAGACCTTTTAGCTATACTCATGTTTGGCAAACGTGAATCCAAGAGGGCTTTGGCTGAATGTACAGTGGTGCTTGAAAGTTTGTGAACCCTTTAGAATTTTCTATATATCTGCATAAATATTACCTAAAACACTATCAGATTTTCACACAAATCCTAAAAGTAGACAAAGAGACTAAATTAAACAAATGAGACAAAAATATTATACTTGGTCATTTATTTATTGAGGAAAATGATCCAATATTACATTTCTGTGAGTGGCAAAAGTTTGTGAACCTTTGCTTTCAGTATCTGGTGTGACTCCTTGTATAGCAATAACTGTAACTAAACGTTTCCGGTAACTGTTGATTAGTCCTGCATATCGGCTTAGAGGAATTTTAGCCCATTCCTCAGTACACATCAGCTTCAATTCTGGGATGTTGGTGGGTCCTTCCACAACATTTCTATTGGATTAAGGTCAGGACTTTGACTTGGCCATTCCAAAACATTAACTTTATTCTTCTTTAACCATTCTTTGGTAGAATGACTTGTGTGCTCAGGGTTGTTGTCTTGCTGCATGACCAACTTTCTCTTGTGATTCAGTTTATGGACAGATGTCCTGACATTTTCCTTTAGAGTTTGCTGGTATAATTCTGAATTCATTATTCCATCAATGATGGCAAGCTGTGCTGGTTCAGATTGCAGCAAAACAGTCCGAAACCATAAAACTACCACCAGCCTGTTTCACAGATGGGATAAGGTTCTTATGCTGGAATGCAGTGTTTTCCTTTCTCCAAACATACGCTTCTCACTGAAACCAAAAATTCTATTTTGGTCTCATCTATCCACAAAATATTTTTCCAATACTCTTCTGGCTTGTCCACATAATCAGCAATGTTCTTTTTGGAGAGCAGTGGCTTTCTCCTTGCAACCCTGCCATGCACACTATTGTTGCTCAGTGTTCTCCTGATGGTGGACTCATGAAAATTAACATTAGCCAATGTGAGAGAGGCCTTTAGAAGCTACCCTGGCTCCTTTGTGACCTTGTGGACTATTACACAGCTTGCTCTTGGAGCGATCTTTGATTGATTAATCACTCCTGGGGAGGGTAACAATGATCTTGAATTTCTTCCATTTGTACACAATTTGTCTGATTTTGGATTGGTGGAGTACAAACCCTTTAGAGATGGTTTTGAAACCTTTTCCAGCCTGATGAGCATCAACAACTCTTTTTTCTGTGGTCCTCAGAAATCTCCTTAGTTCATGCCATGATACACGTCCACAAACAAGTGTTGTGAAAATCAGATCCCTGTTCTTTAAATAAAACAATGCGCTCACTCACACACACCTGTCATCCCACTGATTGAAAACACCGGACTATAATTTCAAACAAAAAATGCAGTCTTTACAGGTGAAACCTGGGTTCAAACCAAAAGCGAATAAACAATCAATCTAACAGGGCACACCGGGGCAACAAGAAACACCAGTCAGTCACATGTTCCAATATTTCTGATCACTTGAAAAATAGGTGGTTTCAAACAAAAGGTACCATGTCCTAAGTTGTTTAACAAATCTAGACATTGTCTCATTGTTTATTTTTATCTCAAACCCAAATGTCTTCAGTATATAGCAAAAAACAAAATAATTGGCCCTGCTGTTCTAATACTTTCAGAGGGACTGTATACAGAAATATGCTATCATAATGAAGGCTTTTAGTCAGTCGAACTACTACAATGCATCACTGCATCTGTCTCACCTTGTTTCTGAAAGATTGCTCTAATCCCAACAAAGTGCATTGCAGATATTCTTTACCCACTGTTGGAGTCATTCACTGTGTGTTGTTTCTTAAGTGAAAAATAGCAAAACATCCAAAGTAGTGAATCAGCTGCGAGTGTGGCCACATTATCAGACATTTAAATCCCAATGGTCTGTCCTATGTATACGTTTCAATTATATATATAAAAACATACTGCTGATGCAACTGGTTGAAAAGTACTATCACTATGTGCATAAAAAAAAAAAAAAAAACAAGTGGTGAGTAAAGATGACACTGAAAAGGAAGTGCATTTTTTGTTATGTGTACGATTTATTACTGCACGTTAGGTACAGCTTATCCCTTCCTCGGAGTGCATTATCAGTGTAACAGACAAATAGCTTATCTTAAATATCTTTAAATAAAATTAGAATTCATATCACATCACAAGTCCATTCATTTAGTGCAGTGTGACTAGCGGACAACTTTGAAATCCTTGAAGTTCATGTTTTCGATTTTCTTCTCGTTACTGAAATCAACTTTTAAGATCCGGGACTGTGGACTGCCGGTGGTCTTGAGCCAATCCTGCATCTGTCTGACTTTGGACGCTGGGCCTTGGAGCTGACCCTGTACCGTTCCAGCCGGAGTATTCTGCACCCAGCCAACCAAACCCAACTTCTTCCCCTCAGACTGAAAACATACACAAATTACAATTACAGATTACCAATGCTTTATACCAGTGGTTCTTAAAGGGCGGGTCCAGAAAGCAAACCAGTCCAATCTATAACAGTTCACTATTATCAAAACGTTATTATATTTATTATTGAGTTCTTATAGTTATTAGGCTGTTTGATATGTAACTTGAATTTAAGCCAAAGCTGAGTAACAAAAACAAGAAGACTTAAAAAATAATGTCAACTTAATTGACTCGTGTGTTGTCAGTGGAAAGTTCAGAAATATCAAAGCTCTATGTCTCTCTTTAAATACAATACAATAATATTATCTATTAATTAATGTTCATAAAACAAGCTGAACTGGGGGGTCAGTTAAATTTATTTTACAGTTAAAGGTGTACAAAAATATTTAAGAACCCCTGGTCTAGATCAATAACGATAGCTATAAATCCAACATAGGCGTGATATTACACCATTAATCTTACCTGTGTATATTTTCGAAAAAATACTCCCTGGACCTTCCCATACACTTCATAATCTACTGACAGCAGCTCCTCTGTAGACATGGTTACGGTCTGGATGGAGGATAAATTTCTATATAAATAAGGCTCCTCTAAACCAGCTCACCCAACATGCTAATGCATTAGCAAGCTAGCACGCTAACGTGAAAGTAGTTTGCGGTTTGCTAACGCTACCTCTCAGTCACTGACGAATTAAATTAAATCAAGCTACAGACGATCAGCCAGCTAACACTTTAAACAGAGAACGGGGTTTTGGAAACAGATTTGTACCTTCAAGAGAAACAGAATACAGCCTCAGAAACAGTACTGTTTTATTCACAGGCAGCTGAAAACATCCTCCATCCAGAGCTGGCTGGTTCGTTTTTGGTAACATAGGGATAGGAGCCGAACTCAGAGAGTCGATTCTCCGTTTCCAACAACTGGGAATCGAGTGTGGACAACAAAGAGTCGATTCTCCGTTTCCAATAACTGGGAATCGAGTGTTGACTTCAAAAGAGTCGATTCTACACTTTTCCTTCGGGTTCGCGCAAAATGACTTATCGTGTATATCATTTACTCTCCAAAGTACACTGCTAACTAAAATGTCGGTTATAAAGAATGCTGAAGTGGTAGGGTATTAAGTTATTAAACGTCAAGATTCATTGATATTTATATAATACGGTTATTTATTATTTATATAGTTTACATTATATCATACTGTTGTCTATTACACTTATAGTGACTTATAACATTCTCATTTATTTTACAATAATCAGTTACTATCCTGTTTTTAGTTTATGCAACCAGGAGTTTTGTGTAAGCGTTTTGTGTTAAATTGAATATTGGACTCGATTGACTATCGATCTAAATTCTGATCTAAAAATCGGAGTCGAATCTCTGGAATTGAACAACCCAAGGAAGACTCCTCCCACATGCGCGTCACGTCAACGTGAGATCTCACTAACGAATCAAGTAAGTGCAAAGAAGTCACGTTTGTTTTCTTGTCTCTAGGCAACATGCATCAACAAATGATCTGCATTATAACAATCAAGTCGGAGAGTTAACTAGTTAGGTTTTTGTTGGTTTTGTTTAAACAGGTCATGTTTAGACAGCATTAGGCCGTCTCTTCTGGGGAAATTGTGAAATGAAAGAAAAATGCAACCATCTGAGAAGCTACAGAGTTATGGTAAGTTCAAGAAATATACAGCAGTTGATCGAGAGACAAAAAAAAAAAGTCCTAACATTAACTTATAATTATTTTAATAGAGCTGAGCAAAAGTGGTTTTTATTCGGTCTTTATCATTACTGGGAAATATTGTAGTGACTGTCAGTATGTTGCAGCTGCAAATTATGCGCCAGGTTGACCCCATCTTGTTTTTTTCTCTTTCAAGAAAGGGGTCATATTCTACCACTGAGATTGCAGAAAGACAAGGAGAGAAAAGGAGACGCTATGAAAGACTGCCAGCAGGACATTTTCCCTTATGACAAATGGTCGAATCCCGTCCAAAGGAGAGGCAACTCTGTCACAGCCAGCCGCAAAATATATTCTGAGGCCAGTAACAGGAGACAGGAGAAACATGATAGGAGTAAATTAGAGCATTCCGATACTGACTCCAAAGAGCCATCCCGAGAAAGAGGTGAAACCAACTGCAAATCACTCAATGAGTACCAGATATTACACAAGGACGAGCGCAAACTTTATGAAAATGAGATCCGACTGACACAAGGAATACACAAAAGGAAAATTTTATTAGAAGAAAAGCTGTTAAATGCAGCAGAAAGACTGAGGAAGCTTCAACTGAGCACTGCATCTGAGGACCAGGTGAAAGAGGAGCAAAGGGACACAGGGAAAGCAGAAAACCGGTTATATTATACAGGGAAAGGAAGCTGGGATTGGGAGAGCGCCAGAGACAGGGCTGTAGGAGGCAGAAGACATGAAAGACAAGGAGAGGAACTCAGTAACCGGGTTAGAGTGAAAGATGGTATAAAAAGACAGGAGACTCACATGAAAGAGACAAATGCTGGTCAGAAAGAGAAATGGGTAGAAGGAACAGACTGGGAGAACAGTGGAAGAAATACCCAGAGAACCACAAAGACTGTGGTAAAGGAATGGGACCATTTTGAAGAAATGACAAGGCATAAGAGGGAAAGAGCAAGAACTGAAAAAGACAAGACAAGAAGAGAAAGAGCAATGGATTGGCAAGGGAATGAGATGAGAGAATGGGACCAGAGAGATTGGCAGGAAGAGGAAAAGGTGAGAGTGAATTATGGTGAAAAGAGAAGACCTGAACGAGCAAAACTTAAGAGAGACAAAGAGAGAGACACTGAAGATCAGCAATGGGACCTAATGGACAACTTTGCTTCAAATTCACATATTAAAGTGAAAGCTGTCTCCAAGCATGACAAAACAAATATAGCTGTAGAAGACCATTTGGCAACTCAAGAGAGAGTGCATCATTACAGTAACAAAGTTGAAGAGGAGATGCATCTCATAATGCAACCATCTGAAGCTGCTCCAAGCACTCATAATGGTGAAATGCACCAGCAAGTGCAGCTCAGTTCAGAAAGTAATCCTTATGCTGATATCCAATTTGTACCTTGTACAATGTGTAATAAGCGTGTGAGGAAAGAAAGGCTGGACACGCATATCAGAACTAATCACACAAACCAAAAACGCAAACATAAAGTCTACTCCAGTTCAGAGTACCGGGCCAAAGGCACAGAGCTAGAGAAGTTTCTGAAGTTAAAAGACAAATAACATCACCAGAGGTAAGGTTACAGTGTTTTAACAGTAGCAGCTGCTACCATTATATGCAAATTAATTGTTCCAAGATTAAGATCTCAGCATGGTAGATTGAAAGTACAGTCATGTGACAAAATAAGTACACCCAATGGAAATTGTTCGCTTTTTTTTTTTGACATATTTGGACAAGCAAACATTTGATCCTCTTTGAAACAGTGCCTATTAATTAAAATTGACATTTTATAGTAATTTTCACAATTTAAATGAAAAAAAAAACAAACAGATCAGTCACATGGAAAAAGTAAGTATACCCCAACATTTATCACACCTTCAAATCCATAAAACTAGAATCAGGTGTACAAGATTGGGTGTCAGTGATTAGAACCTGCTTAGGGAGTACAGGTGGAACGGTCTTATTTATACACCTCTCATATCTAGCGTCTGGTGTTCCCTTTGCTATTGAGGTGTGTAGTGTCATCATGCCAAGATCAAAAGAGGCCTTCAGAAAAAAGGCTGTGGATGCCCGAGTCTGGCAATGGATTTAAAAACCTCTCCAAATTATTTGATTGTATCATTATCATTCCACTGTAAGGAAAATAATCTACAAATGGCACAGATTTCAAACAAATGCCAATTTGTCTAGGACTGGCTTTCCCAGCAAATTCAGCCCGAGAGGAAATGTCTGATGCAAAAAGAAGTCTTCAAGAACCTAAAAATTTCATCACAGGAGCTTACTGTTGGTGTCAAAGTGCATGTTTATACAATCAGAAAGAGACTGCACAAATTTGACCTGCGTGGGAGGCGTGCCAGGAAAAAGCCTTTGCAAGACTACAGTTTGCCAATGACCATATATCAGACATGTTTGACGCAGACCAAAGACATCTTTTCTGTCCGAAAGCTGAACCGAAAGTGGATCTTTCAACAGGATAATGATCCTAAGCACATTATGAAATCCACCAAGGAATGGATCAAAGAAAAATATGAAATGGAGGGTTATGGAGTGGCCTAGACAAAGCGCGGGGGGGGGGGGGGGGGGGGGGGGGGGGGTTTAGGCAAGAGAACCCTCAAACATCTTACAGTTTAAAGAATATTGCATGCAAGCCTGGACAATTATGCAAAACGCCTTCAAGAAGTTATTTCTGCTAAAGGGGGCAATACTAGCTTCTGAGGCCAAGGGTGTACTTACTTTTTCCACAGAATAATCTCACATCTATTCATATTTCTATTAAATAAATGATTGAAAAGGCTAATCTTCCTTGTGGGTTTGTTCAGGTATATCAACTTTATTAATAGGCACTGTTTCAAAGATGATCAAATGTTTGTTTGTCCAAATATGTTTAAAAAAAAAAAAAAAAAAAAAATGAAAAGAAAAAGAAAGCCAACAATTTCCATGGGGTGTACTTATTTTTTCATCTGTAGACCAGACACAAAAGCAATCTATTATTACAGGTTGGTTTTAACACATGTAATAATTTAACCATTCCAGTTGTCTTACATACTATGCTGTATTGCTTACATCAGAATACATTTTTTTTTTTTGGCCATAAAATCTTTGGTGCAAACTTATCAATGTAGAAAAACACTGAACATGTATCTGAAAAATATGAAAATCTCAATAAAATAAAATAGAAAGCAGAAACATTATATACCATCATAAGTCTGCATAACCCGCTTTAGAAGTTAAGAAGGCACTTAATGGTATATATATATATATATATATATATATATATATATATATATATATATATATATATATATATATATATATATATATATATATATATATATATATATCAGGCTACAGCTTATGGTTTGCACTGAAAATGTTGGCACTTTGCTGCCTGTCATTATCAAATGGAGCGTACAAATACACTTTATAGCTCCATGGATAGAAAACGACCATAAAGAAAACAAAATACAAAAATATAATTATGCAATGTGCACGCACACACACACACCCCTTTGGTGTCACTGTACCTTTAAAAAAAAAAAAAAAAAGGCAGAGAATTTGATGTTCTCAGTGGATGTACAGTTGCATTCACTTTTGGCATGAAAATTTTGATAACCATCTCATTAAAATGTTACCTACAGGATTTTGTAATACAAAAATATAAAGGGATAATGTATCCCAAAATAATTTTTATGTCCTGTTTGGGCTGTAACAGAGTACCCTATACACACAAAGGCACTGAAAACAAGCAGAGTTAAAAAATTATAGTAAAATATTTCCGGGTTCCATGGAATGGTGTTGCCAGCCCACCACAAAAAAAGGTCAGCTGACCGGTTTTGGATCCTGCCTTCCCCCAAAGAGTAACAAGGTGCCAGCAAGTCAAGAAAAGGAGGGTGGGAAAGAGGGTATGCCCCAAAACTCTAACTGAGCCTCACTGATTCCTCAATCCTACATTCTTCAGCCTGTGACCCAAAAATCAATCAAATCCTGCCACTTTAACAGACACATCAATTCTTTAAATGCAATCAGAGGAATCAAGGAAGAGGCTTCTAAAACAAGAAAATATGACATGCGGAAGTCCTTTTTTGTACCATGTGAGGTATGCAGACGTTTTTAAAATTGCATTAATTATTGTCTTATTTTTTAAGATTAGGTCTCTAACGATTGGGAGGTGAACGCCATGTGCACAAAGCTCCGCCCCCAGGATCTAAGGTGGCTGACAAGAGGTGCCTCCAAACACAAGCAAGCATTTCAGACCAGAAGTCAGTTTTCCAAATGGGTTTTTTCAATTTTCTTTGCTAAGGTCAAGGCTTTATCCATTTTTTTTTATCATGTTCTACATATCTTACAGATTATTTGTACAAGTAAGCAAAAATAAACTATTGCACCTTTAAATGCTCCAGCTCCCACATAAAAACAAGCAATACAATAATTTGAAGCACTAAAACTAACTTAAGGGTACACATAAAAAAAAGTAATTGAAATGTACCTGACTTTCAGGCTGTGTATATGCAGATTCAAAGCAGGTGGCAGAATTAAAGAAATGAGAAGCACCCCAAGATTACCCAGATTTAGAAAGACTTGCATAAAGTACATCCAGGAGTAGGTAATTTCTAATTAGTGCCACCTGAACTATACAAAACACACCCCAACCACAAGAGGGAGACAAGCATACATAATGTGAAAATCAGTAGTACATTCTTCATCACAGATTCTTGGATGATATGTGAAAACCATTCATATACACATTTGTACATAACGGATTAAATTTTTAAATGATGTCTCATTAGTTGCAGATGTCCATAACTCCAAAAATAAAGTACGACTTATATATGAGAAATTACATATGAATATTGTTTTTGCATATCTAATCTAAAGGCCCCATAAGCCATAACCAATGAAATGAAATGTCTATGCATTTTCTTCTGTGAGAAAAACCACATAAAACATTTTTGTGTAGAAATCCATACTGAAGATAATGGCACCACACGTGAAATAGCTTAAAGTTTGTCAAGTGCTGCCTTGGCGTTAAGTTTCCATAATCCAAATAGACATATTAAAAGATATGTCGAGTCTTGAGCACACCTGAACATGAATTATTAATATTGCGGTTCAAGAGTAAAAAACATACACTGTTGTCTGACATGCACATAAACAAAGACATGATGCAGCAGGAATGCTGTGGCCAACTAATATAACCTTGTACTGATATAAGAAGAGAAAAATTATTACCAAAAGGCAGCAAAAATATTTTGTGATGCACAGTCCTTCCCCTCATGCTGTACTGGCAGGAAGGCTCGGGTCCAAATGACACATATTTTTTGACTAACATCTTCCCCAGTCAGCTACTCACTCACTGAGGTATCAGTTCAGAGAAGATCTTTATCTGCACCCAGTTATAAAATCCGTATCTCATTGTCTGACAATCTCATTGTCTCCCTCATTCTTTTTTATCAGGTAGACCCCCTTGGTGGCTGCTCTCGTCACAATGATCAGATCCTTCTTTGAGGTCATTAATTTCTTTCCGCAGCCGCTCGTTCTCTTGGAGCTGGTCATTGTACTAAAAATTGAAAAACAGGCAGGTGTTTAAAACAATATTCCATTGTAATCCTATGGACTTAATCACCAGTGCATAGATGGGCTAACAGGCACTTTTCCAAAATCCTTATATAAAGTCTCTTGATGTGTGATATTCATACTCTTCTTTGATTCATCTTTTTCTTTGGAGAAAATTGAGAAAAAAAAGAAGAAAAAAAAAAAACTATCCCCCAAATATGTAACTGGCAATCCCCATCATTACTACATCCAATACTGCTTCTCCATTTTTTCTGAAGTATTTCCTGCCACCTAGTGGACATATTAAAATTACATGCAAGAAATGAAGGCAGACACTTATGCCACTGACTGGGCATGATGTCCTCAAGTGCTCAGAAATATACAGACATGACTACAAACCAAGCATATCACACATTTCAAGATGATGTGATTCAGGCTAATTTTTGTCTTACAGATACAGAAACTCACCTGTTTCTGTAACAGCTGGATTGTTGCGTCTTGCCTTTTCACCATTTCTTTGAGCTACAACAGAAAATAAACATTACTAAGCATGAACTAAGGATGTAATATGAAAAACAAGTGAAATCGCTTAAAGGCATGACAGACTCTCCAATGCTTTTCTTGGACTTGTTTGGATATTACCCCTTTGAAGAAAAAAAAAAGCAGAACTCGACATCAGCGGTGTTCATGGGGATGCCTCAGCCTCAAACCTAGACCTTCTTGGTACTAATTTGTGTCCCAGAAATAAGCTTAAAATATATTTCAAACAGGAAGGAAGCTATTGAAGAAAAACTATTTCAGACATCTGACCTTGCTAGGATCAATTCAAAAAGCTAATCATTTCATCTACTGCTTTCCATAGTAATTCCATATAAATCCTACAAACATTCAACCACTCGTACTTGAGACGTCACAAGAACAGTAATCTTGGGACACACGGACAGACGCGCAGATGGAACAATGACAAAAATCATACCTAGCCAAAAATGGGCCTTGAGTTCCTGAACATGAACATGTAAATAACATCTCTGTTGGACAAAACTCCCAAAATTTAATCGGTTCATCTGCTGGATTCCTTGAGAATTCTCCATAAATCCTACAAACATTCACCAATTTGTACTTGCGCTATCGCACGAATGACAATCTTGGAGGGATGGACAAAATGAAATCACAATTCCTCAATCACTTACTGGCGGAGGCATATTCAAAACATAGCAGTACTGAAGTTATGTTTGTGTGAAACTCTTACCTGTGCAAGCTCACTGCTCGCTTGGCAGCAAGTCTGTTGTGCATGTTGTTGTGGCAGGTTACTTTTCTTCCAAGCTCCAGAGTCCAAGCCATTTATGCTTTCATAGTCTACCCATACTGTTTGCTTACAAGATAATACAGCATATGGGAACAAGGTTAAATTTAAAATATATTATTGCGTGGCTTTTTTAAAATGTTTTTTTAAATCAAACAACCCAAGAATCCTCCTCAAGTGTAACAAAAAAGAGGTTCTAATTTTTCTAAAGCCCTTACCATGAAGCCATTCCCACTAGCAGCAGCTGCAGCAGCTGCCTTTAGTTCTTGAAGCTCTTCATATGGGAGTGTGGCACGTTCTGTGAAGGATGTAGCCAGAGGGCTAGACATGGAATCGCTGGAGCCATCAGGTATGGGAATGAATTCTGCATCCAGCAGCTCCTAAAGAGGGAAGACTGGAAGTGAATTCTAGGAAACTTATGGGAGGCTACCTGCTCTAGAGAAGTACTTAATTGAGGTAATTGGTAGTGCATACCTTGCGGAGCCAAGATGGACAAGAACTCTCATTGGTCTTGCTCTCCATTAATATCATTGATGGAGTCTCGGGACCCCTCTCCTCCAGGTCAACCTCTACAGTGCCTCCCATAATGCCGTCTCGCAGCTCAGAGTCCGAGCCAGGCTCAATACCCAAGTCCATGAAGGAGCTGGCGCTCTGACCTATCCCTAACGATAATACAGAGAAAGCAGAATTCAAGTCAATACACTCCAAAAAAAAAAAAAAAAAGGAAGGTTAATTAAGCACTCAATTAATATGGCAACTGCAACTATATGAACAGAAATATCACAGACAAATACATTTTCTTACCACTTCCAATGGACAGTCCACTACTGTTTGAACGGATTGTTTTGGAGTTAAGCAGCTTTTCTGTGAGAAGCATAAAAAGTAGATGGGGTCAGCCTGTTAATGTTCTAATGTGATAATGTTCTAATTAGGGATGCACTGATACCGATACCAGTACTTGGGTGTCAGCCCAATACTGTGCTCATGTACCCATACTTGTAAAACTACCCCGATACAACCGCACCGATACCACTTTATGACAACGTGACCTAGCCTAACCTCTCGTCAGTTGAGCAAGTAGTCGGAAGAGGAGCAATGTCAGCAATTTGGAGATATTTTAAGATAAGTGATGATGATAAAAGTAGAGCAGACTGCAAACTATGCTCTGCTAAACTGTCAAGAGGAGGGGTAAAAAATAGCTCATTTAACACAAGCAATTTTGATTAAACATCTAAAGAACAAACATAACACCGAGTGCAAAGAATTTGCTAATGCTAGCAGCGAGAAACAGCAACAAACCAACTTTGCAGCAAACGCTGGAGAAGAGAGAAAATGTCCAGAGACAACCCACGAGACTTTTGACCAAAGAAACAGACGAGGACCATGGCATCAAAACAATGAAGGGAACCCTAGCTACAGCCGTCACGAGACACAGAAAAAAAAAAACCCACTACTGCATTGCAACTGTACTCGATCCGAGGTAAAGTGTGTGTGTGTTTACTGAGCATGTGAGAAAGAGAATGATTAAAACAAAACTGCCATTATGACTGACCTAAAACCTTTTACTATTTAACTTTCACATAATCAATTTACTTTAGTGAATTAAAGGCAGTATACTGACATTCATTCTGACAAAGCTTGTCTGTTACCAGCTAAAATATAATTTTCTCTGATTTAGGTATAAAGGTCGTTTTTTCTCAAACATCAACACTGCTACAGAGGCTAAAGAGATGGTGATGCAGGAGCTGCAGAAGGTGTCTGGAGGAGAGGCAGACAAGCATGAGGATCTCGGGGAACCACCTGCCAGAAAGCTATACAAGGCCCAGGCCAGCAGCACTCTGGACAGTGTGTTTGATGAGATAGCAGATGCGCAAGCATCAAGATCACTGAGCAGTGCACCAGTGGGTGCTGCCATTCAGTTAGAGAAATACCTTGGAGAGACCACAACTTCTCGGGAAGACAAACCACTGCAGTACTGGGGGGTTAACAAAATGCGGTTTCCCACTTTTGCCCAGATGTCACGCAGATACCTCTCGGCACCATGCAGTAGTGTGGAAAGTGAAAGGCTGTTTAGCTCAGTGTCAAAAACAGAAACAGGCTCACAGCTGTTAATGCAGAGAAGCTCCTTTTCATCAAAAAGAACCTGCCTCTCACTTTTCCAAAAAAGCCTTTAGTCCTCACAGACACTAACCTATTATGACATATCACTGCACTTGTTCTATTATGTTGGGTGATACTGAAATCCACTGTGTTACAGGTTACATTTATGTGAAATGGGCAGCAGTGCCATGTTTGTTCAGAAAAACAAAAAGTTGAATGTTAAAATGTCAGCAACAGCAAGTTGTATACTTAATTTGTTACAGTCATAAAGTGAAGAACAGCTGATGAAAATAAAACATTGTAAGAACTATAATGGTATAACTGAAGTACTCATATCGGTGCTTGGTATCGGCAAGTACCCAAATGTAAGTACTTGTACTTGGTCTGGAAAAAAAGTGGTATCGGTGCATCCCTAGTTCTAATGGCGAACCCTACTCAATATTCAAACTATTCATATTTTACTAGCAAACAATTTTGGTTTGTAATTTGCTGGGGTAGAATGTAAGCTAATTACCCACGATAATGATAGTGTGCCAACCCCTGCAGGACAAGTCAGGCACATGATGTAGGGAACCAAAAATGGGGCGAGGAAGAGCGGGGCAAACCTCAGAGCCAAATCCTCGATCAGCAGGCATGCCTAAACGACCATTTCCTGCATTTCCCCAGGCAAAGATTTGATTATCTGAAGGGGGAAAAAATAACAGTTGTCAATACTTTATGCACTCTCTCTTAATTTCAGTATACTTCCTATATATTCCATTTTTGCCACTTTCCAGTGATATTCTCTTTGCTCACCCTCTGTGGCAGCAATTGTGAAGCCATCTCCACAGGACACTTTGGAGACAACTTTTCCCCCAAAGGGTCCTAAAAGCAGTTGAACCCCTTGATGTTTCTTAAAGTCCTTTACACCAAGCTGGCCATATTTATTACAGCCAAACGTCATCAGACGACCCCGTTCTGCAGATACAGAGATAGGTAAACAGATAATGAATAACAGATATTCAGTTTCAAATAGTAATTCAAAAGCTTTCCTGTATAGAAGTGATTAGTGATTTTATTTCCAGTGTAAAGCCATGAGACATATTTAAAAAGGGAATAAATGCTCTACCATCAATGGCTGCTGTATGAGTCTTCCCAGGGGCGATGATTTGGATTTTAAAGCGGGCAAGCAGCTTTACTAAAGTCGGAGTTGTTGCATATGGTATGTCTTGACAACCCTAATTGATGGAGAATTTAGATGTTCTTAGATATTCTAAAATCAGCTATAACAGACAAGAAATTGCTTCAATAGTGTGAGCGCTCCACAAGGTCCATACCTCTCTAGGGTGGTTCTTGATACCAGTAATGCCTTGATTGAGACCTAGCTTGTTAAACTCGTTGTTTCCACAGGTCAAGACTTTTCCAGACTCTGTAAGGAAAAATGTTCCATCGTTTCCACAGCACACAGAGTCAATACAGGCACCCTTTGGTATGTCCACCTGCATAGCGCACATATGACATAGGCAGATTAGTAAGGCAGATCACAGAGACTAAAACAGTCTTGCACACAGCGCATTAGAAAGAAATTGCGAACCTTAAAAAATAAAATAAAAAAACCTGACGACAACAAAAAACAAACAAATTAGGAATTACACCATTGATCACTATCAATATATTAAGCTCATACTGAAGGTTATATGCCCTCCATATGTTACTGTGATAAATATTATACTCAGTATTGTATTAGAACCATCATTAAAATATAAAAGGACCACAATGAAATTTATAATAATTACTAATACCGTTGTAGTGCATATAAAACATATAGCCATGCAATATACATACTATATACTTACTAGCATAGGAGAGGCAAAATCATCCTCACAGTCCAGGCCAAGTCTACCTGCCCAGAAGAACATAATCTCTTGTTAGTAACACACGTTACTTTAAACCCAATACCTCAATCCTCTTTTGTGGTACTCAGAACATATCTAGTGCTTACCATGTTCTCCACAGCCCCAGGAATATATGGCTCCACTGTGAGTCAGCACTACCACATGGTTATCTCCACAGGATACCTGTCGTACTGGTCGCTCCTGAAAGAACTCCAGCAGAACTGGCTCGAGAACCTCCATACCCATCGCATTCTCCACACCTATACATCCGTAATAGTCTGAGCCAAACATGTACATTTGGTCCTCGTCTGGTAGAAAAGATCAAAGAAATACATTCACGAACCGAAACATGCATTCAGCTTTATTGATACAGCAATAAAGTAATAAAGTCACAGCTGAAGTAATCAAATGCTTGATTATGTTTCTTAAACCTCAAACATCTTTAACAGAATAAGCTTTTCATCTTTACTTACCACTTACACAGGCAGTAAAGTCTGCACCACAAGACACCTGCCTGATGGCTTTTCCCTGCAGACGGTCCACCTTGCGAGGTTGTCGGTATGAGGCCTGATCCCCATGCCCAAGCTGGCCCACCATTTTTGCACCACCTTGCACACTCTACAGAGGAAATAAACATGCTTGCTTCAGTCGTATTAACTAACATTGTTATAAAAGATGTACAGCACAATGGCAATGGAAAACAGTAAAAAAGTAAATCCAACTGAAATGGCAGTGTGTCTCAAAGCAAGCATCAAAGCAAGAGGCAAAAATCTACAAAAATCTATCCTTTGAACAATCCTTAAATTCAAGACCCGCCCCACTTGCTACCAACTAGAAAAATCAAGCAGGTTAGATCAAACAATTTTTTAGACTGAAAGAATCAAGTTCTCTGTTTTTACAGCAAGTTTTTTTTAATGACTTTGAAAATATTTAGATTAAAAAAACAACAACAACAAAAAAAAACAATAACAACAAAAAAAAAACAACTAAATTTTCAAATACTAGGAGATAATTTATCTGAATTATTTAGCATGTAGTTTCTTAGGTGTACCATCCTAGAAAAAACACTATTCTTACACGGATGTGCAGAATGTTTAAAACAAGATTCTTACAGCCCAAGTGTAAAGCTCTTTCTCCACTGTAACCACAGCGAAATGCGTCTCCCCTGCACACACTTGCTGAGCAATAGTGCCACCCTTAAACACGTCCAGTTTCTGAGGGGTGAACTTTCCTCCTCCCCAGAAATACAACTCTCTGGAACGAGTGGTTACTATAGCAACTGAGGTGTCTGATACTGTGCTCAACCTGAAACAAATAGGTGTACAGAGTAAATCCCAAACATGTAAAAGCAGACTATATTAGAAATAGCATTGCTAAAGGCTGTTACAAACTGGTACACATACCTGGGTTTCTTTATGGCTGAATTCAGTGCAGCCACACGCCCCTCAAACTTCCTGCAAGCATTGATGATTTGTTTTAGTGTTTCGTGTTTGAGCTACTTGCTTACACTCAATTTCTAGTCCTAAAAGTAAAACCTTATGTTTTGCTAAGATAAGCAGAAAGATTGTAAGGCCAAAGTGAAACTCCAACCATTACAACTGTATTAAGTTAAACACCCTCACTAATAGTTTGTCTGGATGATATACAATACTGTGCAAAAGTCTGAGGCACATGTGAAGAAACACTATAAAGCAAAGATGCCTCCCAAAAAAAAGAAAAAAAAAATTCCATACTTTTTCCCTGGACTGCACATTCCCAAGCCAGAGAAGATTACAGCGTCTTTTACCTTCTATAATACAGCCTGTAAAAATAACCCCAGGTTAAACTAATACCTAATTTTTTTTAGGTAGTCAATCCGTTCTCGACATTTAAGTCCAGTCGCCTAACGCCACTTTGACAGAGGGACATTTCTTGCAAACTTCCCAAAAAACCTCCTCCCAAACGAAATGATAACGTACTATTTGTTCAAACAGCATTTGATGATGTCATTCTCCCCAAACTGAACCTAAACAAAGTTTCAGCTCTAGTCCATTTGCGGCTTTTCTTTTGCTTTGTCTGTGCCGTGTAGTGTCATCAAACACCGAGGTGCAGCACCATGTCATACATGACGCACAGGGCTGCTGTGTTGGGCCATCAGCACATAAACGATGAAGACACGCCCATCTCGGCAACTTCTACAGAAATCTCTTATCCCGTGCGAATTGATGATAAATAAACGCAGACGGCCGTATTAACAATTACTTTACAGCCATATGTCCTGAAAACTAATCTCGTCTGAATAGGGCTTAATACATATGTTACTTTACTGACGTACAAACGTTTTTCTGTTAAATTTAATTTTGGTAACGCTTGGAAATGTAAATGCAGAAGTCGTAAAATAAACATCTAAAACAAAATTAGAATTAAAAAAAGGAGTCTACCTAAGACTTTTGCACAGTACAGTATATAAATTCAAGTATCTAACTAAGAAACCCAGACGTAAAAGCTAAAACATCAGCAACACAGAAACACTGCGCAGCCACAGACTCAGTGTAAAAATAAACAGTTTATGTAAAAGCACAGAAACTTTACTCTTTACCATTATATTATCATTCTTTATGAGACATACTTTTGTTAATACTGACATCTTAATACTCACAGTTTATCACAGGAGATGACAGGCTGGTCAAGAATCTGATCAGCAGTAGGTCTCTTCTCTGGATCCTAAAACACAAACGTATATGCACTCATTATTGCTAACTTACAATCTTGTGTTAGCCTTATTTTTTGCTGCACTTGTCCAAACCGCATTATTTGTAACTCTTTCTACACATTCAAGGTTCTCCACACACACAAAAAAAAAACATTAGGTGAAGTGACTACACTTATTCATAAAAAAATAAATCAATGAATAAATAAAACAAACACTTGAGTATTTCACTCTGCTCACCTGATCCAAGCATGCATAGACTATATTTATGAGCTCCGATGAATAAACATCAGAGTTCATCTCCATAGTAAAGTTGCCCTGGACGATCTTCACACATAGGTTCAGGGGATTCTGGAGATTGAAAATGGGAAATAAGCAATGTTAGGCATAACAGCCAGTGCTAAGCTTAACAGCAAACTGTTTAAAGCCAGCTTTAAAGACAGCTCTTTTAGATAAATACCGTCGCATCAAAGGTCCTGGTGAGAGTAAGAAGCTCATATAAAACACAGCCCACGGCCCAGATGTCGGATTTAAAGTTGTACTTGACCCCTTGACAAAGCTCCGGTGACATGTAGTATGGCGTGCCTACACACTTGAGGACAAATTACAGATTACAACACTATATAAGGTATAGCAGTTTCTGCAGAGTAAGTGAGAGGCAAATTGAATGAATGATGTAATGCCTGAGGCACACAGATAAATGTAGGCATTAGATTAGTGACATCTTATTTCAATCCGATTCAAAAGGAAGAATCAATCAAAGTAATCATTGTAGCTGAATTCACTCACTGTCTCTGCCATTGAATACTCAGAATCCAGCTTCTTGGCCAATCCATAGTCTCCTAGCTTTATTAAGTTTGTCTTGGTGAGGAAGATATTCAACGTTTTTATGTCCCTTTAAAATAGTGAACAAGAAAAGCATACATGTTCCTATGAAAACTAATTTTTCTTTAGCTTTAACACATATACACATACATATATACACACACACACACACATTATATATATATATATATATATATATATATATATATATATATATATATATATATATATATATATATATATATAATATACATACACATATATATATATGTGTATGTATATACTATATATATATATATATATATATATATATATATATATATATATATATATATATATATATATATATAGTATATATGTGTGTGTGTGTGTGTATATATATATATATATACACACACATATATATGCAATATATATATATACATATATACATATATATGTATATATATATATATATATATATATATATATATATATATATATATATGTGTGTATATATATATATATATATATATATATATATATATATATATATAAATAAGGCAGCAGACATGTACCAGACATAGATATAAAAGTTCATACCTATGCAGAACACCAGCTTTATGAATATGAGCCACAGCTGATGCAATTTGGAACAGATACCATATAACAACCTGAGAAAATAATCACAATAAGGTGTCACAATAAGGCAAGGTTAACTATTTCTAAACAGTTTTACTGATATGAACTGTTTTTAAAATAGTACCTCCTGTGTAAAGAGTTCTCCTTTCTGGTTGTTAATTTTGTCATACAGATTGCCACCTGGGAAAAAAAAAAATTATATACACGTGATGTTTTTATTTAACAAACAGTGAAATGGACTGTAATATAAAAAGCATTTACTGACCATTGCAGTATTCCAACTCAATCAGCAGGATGTTCCTGTCCATGAAGTGGTTGTAAAACGCTATGATGTTGTTATGTTGTAGAATAGACAGGATGCTTATTTCGTTCATCACATCTCTGCGCTTTTTATCTGAGAGACCAGTCAGCTCAATCTCCTTCCAAACCACCAAGGAATTATCCTGAGAAGAGAAGAGTCAGAGTGATGGAATGACGTGCTTCAGTGAGTTACACAATAGCCAATATACATGTTCGACATACACCACACCCCTGACGAATCTAAACAAACATGACTTTAGCTTAGAGAACAACAGCGAGAGTTGAGAAAGAGCCTTTTTTCAACTGTGGAAGATTTCTCATCGCCAGCTTCACTCACTCCAAAGTGACAAAGGTGTTTTTGGACTTAGAATGTACAAGTTTGAGCTGAGATCGACCGCCACTGGTGCTGATGGTCATGAAGAACTGCACTGTCATAAACATGAGGCATCTGACACATCGGAATGTTAGGGTTATAATGAAATTTAAACATTACACTACTTCAAAAAATGCTAGTACTTACTCATGAAGCTCTGACATAATATAAAGACAGAACTGCATGTTCGATCAGTCTGAAGTAGCAAGACAATTCGTGAATGTGACTGATTCCTGTCCTGTTCCTCTCACATAATGGTGAACAAATTCCACCCTCTTCAAAATGAATGAACCCCAAACAATGCTAAGCATTTCTTATTTACTCAACCAAGCGATGGCTGAAAAAGGGAATAGTGTGTGGAAAGACACACTACCAAAAATGCATTGACGAACCACATTTGCTGTTAACAAGTTGCTTTTGTAAAGAAAGTCTCGCCCCTGGGGCAGGACATGTAATTGGAGAAACACAAAACTAGTACAGGATGACTCATTAAAACGTTTAATTGTTTTTCCAGAAATGATGAACAATAAAATTAAAACATGAATATCTCTAAAATATATATATATATATTTTTATTCATTTTGGTTCCCATACCTATGGAAGCCCTAAGAGGTCATGCGTTATTATTATTTGTTCTTTCTTTTTTCTTGTGATCTCAACATAACAAAAAAGTTTTTGTTTTCTCGTGATCTCGACGTAACAAAAGTTGTTTACTCGAAAACATAATTTTGTCATGAGAAAAACTTGCGCCTTGTGAACAGGACTGGTGTTGCATGCATGGTGGCCTCTTGGGCAATCACAAATTGAGTAAACGCCCGCTGTAGAGATGGACTTAATCGCCACGTTAATAGTGTCAGACACGAACGTGGAAGTTTTTTTTTATGGCTGACAGACATATAGCTGTATCAGCTTGAGTGAGTCCCTGATCAAAGCAAAAATTAATTTGTTCATCCATGATGCTGATGATCCATGAAGCTCCAGAACAATAAAAACGTGTCAAGCACACAGTAAAATTAATTTGTGATAATGACAAAACAACTTTTTTTATGTGGAGATCACAAGAAAGAAAGAAGCCTTTATTGGTCACATATATATTACAACACAGTGAAATTCTTTTCCTTGCATAACCTAGCTTGTTAGGAAGTTGGGGTCAAAGCGCGGGGTCAGCAAACATACAACGCCCCTGGAGCAGAGAGGGTTAAGGGCCTTGCTCAAGGGCCCCACAGTAACAGATTGGTGATGCTGGGGCTCGAACCCTGATTATCTGATCAGTAACCCAGTGCCTTAAGCGTTGAGCCGGCACCGCCATCACAAGAAAACAACTATTCTGTTATGACTAGATCACGAGAAAACAAGAAAGAAAAAATAATTATAATGCATCGCTGCTTACAGATTCCTTACAGGTACATAACAGTAAAGGACAAACAAACAAACAAAGCTCTCCAAATCTGACTTTAAACAACATTCTCGAGAAGAAAACTGGACACAGTGCTTCTTGTTCTATCTTTGGCATTTGTAATTTGCGAGAGAAAACTGAAGATTGTCAGGGTTGGTCAACATACCAAATAACTCAGGGGCAAATAATAAATAAGTTATTTGAGTATAGGTATCTGTAGAAATATTTTAAGAATGTAACATAAATCTAGTGGAGAAGAAAACAGTGATGAAACAAGACAAAACTCAAGAGATGTAAAAGATTAAGTGTTGATGCCCACCTCTGTGCGGCGGTATAAGGTGGCTTCCCCAAAAGCCCCTTTGCCCAGCACCCTGATGGGAATGTAGTGTAGCTTCTCCTCCTCGCCGCTGAACAGGCCCGGGGCCGGGGCGCCGCTCACCGACTCACAGCCCGAGTCCGAAAGAGACGCGTAATGCCGCTCAAAATCTTCCAATGACATTTTGTTGACAGCTGTTGAAGTCGCTGATAAACACAATGGCCGTAATGAGACAATACTACATGTTCAGCGTCGCGCAGATCATTTACTCCAGCTACCCAGGTCAGTAATAAACACTCCTGCAAAAGTACAGTCTCGAGCCAACCAGTGATTCTGTCAGATTTGCTAGCTAATAAACAGTTTACTGGTTGTATAGCTAGCGTTAGCGACCTAGCCAAAACTAGTTTTGTATTTTACTTTTAAAAGAAGGATTTACTCAGTTGACATCGCTGTAAACTACACGCGTTTGACATTAAAGTTGTATAACTAGCTATTAAATACGTTTCCTCATTCGTTCTTTATAACAGCTCGCATACAAACACGCAAAAAAGGCTCAAAAGTTTGACGTTAGCTAAGCTAGCTAGTTTAGGTAGATACGTCGCGGATTTAACAAATTTCGGGAACTAGTTAGCTTCTGTAAACACTGGCCTCTCTGCAATTCGTACAAAACTATACAACTGTGTTACGACGTCAAGGTTTGTGTCTATAATCACAATTAAGTCCAGAACTCGAGTTGTGTTCATCACTTTTAGTTAGTCGGGTCTCGTTTCTCCGACTCCTGGACGAAGCAGATAAGAGGCGTGGCAAAGAGCTGAGAGTCGGTTCCCAAAATGACTCTTCAATCCAACTGTTGTACATTGAGTTCATAATGAATCAAATCCTAAACAACTCCCTGCTGCACCATCCGGTGTGTGTATCGAGTCTACACAGATTTTTATTTTTTTTTTGCAAGCAACATATAGTTTATGTAGTTCAGTTTTCTTATACACGGGACTTAATATAATGTGCGGTATCTCTTCTGGTTTTGCAGTTTATATTAACCTAGTTAAATGTGTCTTCAAAGTCCAGCAAAGCACACCCAAAAAAGAATCGAGTCAATGACTATGGAATTACGATTCGTCTATTTCGCATTCACGTACAGTTTAAAATAAAAGTCCCCAACGTGTTTTCACGTGTGTTGTCCCTGCTGGAAAAAAAGGACACAAAATAGAAACCCTCATAGAATTTGCAATGGTTTTAATGGAAACTGTAATGTCCCTCTGGGTCTCTGCTGGTAATTTGTTGCCTTCTATTGCTGGCATGTTAAGTCTAGTGGATACCATTGAGGACCAATAAAGGAAATGGTTTTAATGGTTAGCTGATTATTTGTAGTTAGCAATTTCTGTGATGGTTTCTATTGTTTGTTTGTTTTTCAGTGAGGGTTGGACATATGTGTAGATTTACTGAAGCTCTTGCCCATCTAGACTCAGGGAGCTGCAATTCAATTTCAATATATTTGTACAATAACAGTAACAAATGACAACCACACACACACAATAAAATGGATTAAATTCCCCACCTGGGTAGTTGTTCAAACACTGTTTTGTTTTTAACCTGTTTTGATTTTTCATTATACAGTAGAAATGGCAAATAAAGGTATTCACATGGCTATTTTGGGAGGCACAGTGGATAGTGTTGCCACCTCACAGCTTGAGCGTCGCCGGTTCAACCCTGGTCTTGGGTTACTGTCTGTGCAGTTTTGCACGTTCTGCCCATGTCCACATGGGCTTCCTCTGGGTTTTCAAGTTTCCCCCCATTCCCAAAAGCAGGTTAATGAACTGGCGATGCAGGGGGTGATTAATCTTATCAGGAAAGGGCTGGTGTGGGTGCAGGTTTTCATTCTAACCAAGCAGAAGCCACACCTGAATCTATTGAAAGCCAAGATCAACTGATTAAACAGGTGGAACCAAATGTGGCTCCTGCTTGATTGGAATGAAAACCTGCACCCACACCGGCCCTTTGCGGATAAGATTGGACACCCCTGGGCTATGCTAAATTGCCTGTAGGTGTGAATGAGTGTATGAATGTGTGTGCATGGTGGCCTGCAATGGACTGGGAACCAGAGTTCCTGGGATAGGCTCTGGATCTACCAAGACCCTGACCAGAATAAGACGGAATTCATTAATTTGTCTTCAGAAACTCAAATCAATTTATTTTGAATGTTCAGGTTCCCATGCAGAATAAGATTCTGTAATTTCCACAATTTATTCAAATCAAATCCTAATTTTTTTTTTATGCTGAAGTCTATTTAACAGATTTTTTTTCTGGTTTCATTATTGTGCTTGTGACTAAATAAAAATGATAACGCATAAAGCACTTTTACGTTATAAGCTGTGATTTCCCATCATCATTCAGCACTGAGAAAGTACAGGTGCATCTAAAAAATGTCTGAACATAATGGAAAAGTTCTTTTTTTTCTCTCTGTCCATAATTTAATTCAAAAAGTGGAACTTTCATAGCTTCTAGATTTAATCTGATTTAATCTTTATGATCTCGAAATATTAGAATAAAGAATTTATAATACAGAAATGTCGACCTGAGAAGAGCTCTAATCAGCTAACTCAAAACACCTGCAGAGGTTTCCTGAGCCTTTAATCTCTGTCTGGTTCAGTACACACAACCACAGTCATGGGGAAGATGAAAGTAAATTTTGCATTTCATTTAGAAATCAAGGTCCCGGAGTCTGGAGGAAGAGTGAAGAGGCACAGAATCCACATTGGTTGAAGTCCAGTGTGAAGTTTAAACAGTCAGTGATGATTTGGGGTGCCATGTCATCTGCTGGTGTTGGTCCACTGTGTTTTCTCACGTTAAGAATCAATGCAGTGTCTACCAGGAGATTTTAGAGCACTTCATGCTCCCATCTGCTGACAAACTTTATGGAGATGCTGATTTCCTTTTCCAGAAGGACCTGGCACCTGCCCACAGTGCCAAAACTACTAGTAACTGGTTTGCTGACCATGGTATTACTGTGCTTGATTGGCCGGCCGACTCGCCTGACCTGAACCCCATAGAGAATCTATGAGACACCAGACCCAACAATATAGACAAGCTAAAGACCGCTATCAAAGCAACCTGGGCTTCCAGAACACCTCAGCAGTGCCACAGGCTGATTGTCTCCATGCCACACTACACTGATGCAGTAATTCGTGCAAAAGGAGCCCTGACCAAGTATTGAGTGTATGAATTAACATACTTTTCAAAAGGTTGATATTTCTGTACTATAAATTCTTTATTCTAATATTTTGAGATACTGGATTTTTGATTTCCATGAGCTGTAAGCCGTAATCATCAAGATTAAAATAAATAAAAAAAGGCTTGAAATATTTCACTTTGTGTAATGTATCTAGAATTTATGAACAGTTCCACTTTTTGAATTAAATTACAGAAAAAATAAAAATTTTCCACGATATTCAAATTTTTTGAGATGCCCCTGTATGCATATAAATCTGTCACAAAAGTAGATTTTGAAGTGCTCAGCATTACTAAATAACATTAGTCCATGAACACACAATTATATTCAAAGAACCCACTAAAAATGCATAATGATATGTAGTCACAATTGATCACTATGGGTTTAGTTAACAGACAACAATCTGAGAGTTGTATGAGACTTAAGGTCTTTATGTTCAATCCGTAATGAAAAATAACTGGTATTTCTAGGTGTTGTAATACTTTCTCTTTTAGCTATCTAGAAAAAGGTATTTAATTAGCATTAACATACTATTCAGATGAAGGACTTTTTTTTTTTTTTTTTTTTTTTTTTTTTTTTTAAACAGAGGACAATGTATATATTTATTTATTTATTTATTTTAATTAAAAAAAAAAAAAAAAAAAAAAAAAAAAAAGGGACACTGCATGTTTTCCAAAGCCAATACACAATACTTTCTTTTAACACTAACACAAAAACTATTAGTACAAAACTATTTACATTTGGTTTCCCATTAAATGTTTAAAAAACATTTGCTCTAGCAACAAAGTTTTCTACCATTTCCTTCAGCTGCTGCAGATCTGCTTGGTCTTCACGGATAACTTCATTCATCTTTTCCATCTTTTTAACTTGGTCGTTACAGTGTTTCTGAAAATTTAGTACACAATACATGGAAAACCACTCAAACGATACATAACAAAATATAGTTATAAACATTAACTAAAACATGACCGTCCAATTGGCTGATCTTCATATATACATTAGTATGAATTGTTTCTATAGGGTCATGGCATCGAAAGCTCAGGTAATAGAGCTGGCTAGTTATAATATTGTTCTTTCTTACCTCAATTATATCCAAGTGGTTGACTGCAGCACTGAAGACATGTGCCAGATTGTTCGCCACCATCCTGCTTTCCTCTTTGGTTTCCTGAAGAACAAGATGGTACCTAAAAAAGGAAAGCATGTAACACCAATCATGTTTTATCCCTGTTAAGAGAAAAAATAAACATAAATAGTTAGGTGATGGTACAAGGTTATGCATGTTTGCTCACTGTTGTTGGGCTGCTTTCAGCTGCTCTTCAGCCTCCTCATGTCCAGCCATCACTTTCTTTTCTAGAAGCTTCTTGTGACTTTCAGCAGAATCCATGTCGGCTGCCCACTTTTCCTCTTCATGAGCCATATCCTACACAAACAAGGGTTTAATGTTTAATTAGATTAATTATATATCAAATTACAATATCAAGTTTGGAATACTTAATTTACTTTCTTCGCGCGTCTTAGGCATTGGAACAGTATAGAGGTCGACCGTTAGTTGATTTTTACCGATACTTAAGTTGGGCAGTACCTGCCGATATCAGATTAATCAACCGATAGTTTTTAAAAATTGATACTGAATGAAAACATAAAACTTAAATTAAAATACTGCTGAACTTTATTACAAAAATAAACAGTGCTGACTATATCATGAAAAATGTACTGTGCTTTTTAAAATGAAATAAATATATAAACATTAATATATATTAACTATGAATAAATACTAAAGTAGATGGTCTTCACTTATATAGCACTTTATAAATAAAAGATATATACATCCAAACTGAACCAAAACATACACAACGGTCCCTTCTCAGCCGCTCCCGCAACGGATGCAACTGGGAAAAACTATCTGTGCCGATTAATCAGCAAAACTGATCAAACGGACGACCTCTAGAATAGCAATAAAATTTCTCAGGCTTAGATGACACGTACCTGCATATCACGCTCCAGCTGCTCATCCAGTCTCCGAATCTGCTCCTTTAGCTGCTTTATGTCATTCAACTTCTCGGAAATGTTGGACTTTATCTATCAATCAGTAAGAGGACAAGTATATTACACATTCATGTTTCATATTGTTAACACCAGCCCCGAGGTCAATTGATAGGTGTCTAAACAAATTTAATTATTCATGTAAAACAAAAACCTAGTAAGATCATTAAATACATGAGAACAACTCAAATGACAAGAAGCTCACTTTCCTTTCATACCTGTTCAATTGTCTCATCCAGGCTCAGCTTCATATTAGTCACATTGCTGAATTCCTCCTCTACATCTGCCAGCATGCTTTTAAGAGGATTCTATAAAGAAGTTATAAGGACATTAATAAGAATGCCATAATGTGAACTTTGAGTGTGTATTAGCTGTAGTGGTGAGTTTGGCCAAACCTGTATCTGAGTCCTGATCTGGGTTGCGGTGGTTGGGCCATAGTCATTGACTGTTTTGATCTCAAAGTCATGGCCACAGGCATTCTCAGCAGACTGGGGGACAAGCTTTAGCATGCGTGCCAGTTTGTGGTACTCCGCCAACTTTGCCTCGGCCTACAGGAACAAATTGAACTATATTAATAAGAAACAGTAGGAATAGTGCTTTCCTTGTCTATAAAGAAAGTAAAAATAAAATGTAGTAGTTTGTCATCAACAAAGACAAAATAAGATTCTTATATTCTACAGTATTATTTGAAACACCTCACAGTAGGCTATCAAGCAAATTCAGCATCCTGTACATTTAAATTCTGGATATCTTTGAGTACTTGGCCATATTGACACCTTCTCCTTCTATACTATATGGCCAAATGTCTGTGGACACCTGACCATCACACCAATATGTGGTTCTTCCCACAATAATGAAAGCAGTATTCCTTTCACTGGAACCAAGGAGCCCAAACTTGACAATGCCCCTATGCACAAAGTGAGGTCCATGAAGACATGGTTTTCCAAGGTTGGTGTTAAAGAACTTAAGTGGCCTGCACAAAGCACTGACCTCAGCCCCACTGAACACTTTTGGTGGTCATAGTGTAGACTGATAATTGTTTGAAGTGAAGAAGCATTATTAAGTATATTTTGGCATAAAGCTACTAACTCTTATTAATCAGGTTTGGTCAGCATGCATGCATACATACGCACACATATGTATATAAAAATATCCTACCCACCCTCTCCTTGGTTTTGGTCAGGGTGATCTCCTCATTCCAGGCCAGCTGCTGGGCCTCCTCAAGACTGCGACTCAGGGTGTTCACATTCTGCTGCAGCTCGTTCCTCTCTCTGTTGATGCGCTCAATGTCGGCCGGAGTGAACTTCTGATTCTCCAGAATGTGCTGCAGCCTAGCCTGCTCCCTCTTCAGACTCTCTAGTTGAAGGTCTACATACAAAGGCATTCACATCCTTTTTGTGGTAAACAAAAGCTTCTACTGGATTTCAATAACGCAAATAAATAAGATTATGTGAATGGGTACATTACTGATCTTTATTTACTTTTCACACGTAACTGTCTTTGACGAGAGTGAACTTGGGCTTATTGCTACCAACAGAATGTGGTAATGTACCCATGATTAACTGGGTAATTAAATCGGCCTGGTCATCATGATGATATTGATAGTGATATATATATATATAAAAAATACACCAATTGTCATTATAATGTGTCAGAGGTTTTATAATTTCTTTGTTACTCATTTAATATTCCCTCCTTTTCTTAGTGACACACTTTAATTATTTGAAGTGTTGGGTAAAAATCACCAAACCTATAGTGGACGTTATAGTGGAGTTTTGATTAATTTCGTATAGCAGCAGCTATGACAGTAGTGCCAGCTGTAATTCAAGTCAGATTTATAATAATATGCTTCTAATACATGATCATTTCTATAATATTAACTTATTTACAGGGGCAGACACTCCACATGATCTAAGCCTTAGAAAAAAATGGATTTAAAAATGGTTGGCATTTAACAAAGACAAATGTATAATCGCTGAGATCATTGATATCGTTGAATCATTGATAGGGCGGCTGTAGCTCAGGTGGTAGAGCGGGTTGTCCACTAGTCTCTGCTACCACTGGTGTGTGTGTGTGTGTGTGTGTGTGAGAACGGGTGAATGAGATACAGTGTAAAGCGCTTTGGATAAAAGCCCTATATAAGTGCAGACCATTTGATATGATGATGTTTTCTTTGAGGAGACATTTATTTGGCATTTATGGAATGAGTCTCCAAGGTCAATGCTTTGTAATAGTACAGTAGAGGTAAAGCTAATCCTTTATGATTCCCACCAAAGTAAAGTCTTATTAGCTTCACGAGAAACTGAAGCAACTACTGTTAATAGCTGCTGTAACACAAGTGATAATGAGAACTGGGATTATTCCTAAACATTTCACAACATTAAATAAAACTATAAATGGATCAAAAATACGATGCGTCATTTTATTCCTTACATATCGCCCACCCTTACTGGTAAACGTTCCTTCAAAAAAACAGAACAAGGCTTGCAATCTTTCTGGTACAGAGGTTCAGATTCTACAAAATGGGACATACTTGCTGCCTCCAGCTCCTCAGACAGCGCTGTAACCTTATTCTCCTGGTGGGATTTAAAAGACTCCATGCGAGTACGGTAGCTCTGCAGCTTCTGGAGGTCAGTGTGCAACTTCAGTTTCTCAGTCCTCTGTCCCATCAACCGATCCTACACAAACATACATTTACATTTATTCATTTAGCAGACGCTTCTATCCAAAGCGACTTACAAATGAGAAAATACAAGCAAAGCAATATACCGATATATTCAGTTTTATGAGAGAATATTCAGAGCTGTTCAGGATTCATGCATTAAATTAAATAAATACATAGACTTACATTATGGCTCTCTTTCTCCAGTCTTTCCACCTCAGACATCAACACTCTGTGTTTCTCCTGTTGTGACTCCAGTAGAGCCTCATCAACATTATACAGCCTCTCTATGGGAAGACATTTGACAATTTATATTTTCTGATCTGCTATTCCTGTTTTTTCTGCGTTTTGGCACTGTTAAATTAGAAGATGTTAACGTTTATATTCTTCATGATCTTATCCAAAGTGTCTTCAACAGAAATCATGACTCTGTCCAACTTCACTATTATACTGTTAAGTAGGTATGCAGGTCTGACTTACTCAGATGACTGAGGTAGTCTGCATCCTCATCCTCAAAGGTATCTGCTCCTTGCATAAACTTGTTGTAGGTCTTAGAGCTGTATTCTAAAAAGAGCTGGAGACACAGACAAGGCATGCATGGTACACAACTCAAAAGACAGTATTTTAATCAAGTAAATGAAAATGTATTCAAAGCTGTTTGATTAAAGTTCACTTCTACTTTGCTGTTCAGAATTACTAGAGGTTTAAAACTTTTGGCTAAGAATTTTAAGGGTATTATGGTACCTTACTGTACTCCATTCCATCCTCCAGCTCAGTGAAGCCATCTGAAAAATCTCCAAACAGCACATCCTGACCTTTCCAACTGTTAAAGACCTGCAACAACAGTTACTATAATTTGTATTCTGTGGAACTGAACACACTCATTCTCAAATCTAATACCATTATCTCTATTAACGGATCACTGGTGACATGGTTTGATATTATAGCGTATGATATTCATAAACGTGTGAGGAAAATCACATCTCGCAATCATCCCTTCTAAGCAAAGTCTGATTCTTTAACATTATGTTTTTATATGTTGGTATAATGCATGCAACTGATAACCTGACTGTTAAATCTTTTCCCGAAAGCTGGAAACGGTCCATCCAGAGACCAAACTTACCCTAACTGTGTCAATGAGCCAGATGAGCGCTCCCAGAGCCTGAGGCCATGTATGTGGAGCCCCAATGGAGTACATGGAGCTTTTTGATAGTGGAAATGGGTACCTGATAAATAATGTATATCTATTATTGCATAGGTCAACAAAGAGAGTTACTGATAACAGCAAAATTGTCTCTGGAAAAGATTATTTCTTAGGGGAACTAGGGATGTCACGATACCAAAAATCTAGTAGTCGGTACCGATACCACCAAAAGTACACGATACTCGATACCAAAGTCGATACCACGGTGTGGTATAAAATTTTTAAAATAAAATAAAAATAAAAAACTCTCCGGGAGGACATCCTCCTCTGGCTGATACTGGCAAAGAGATTGGGGGGGGGGGGGGGGGGGGGTATTTTAGTTATCAGGCTGACAATGAGTGGATGTGCACACTAAACACGCGCACACTCACACACCTTATACTCTGAATGCAAGCATTAGTTTAAATTCACTGATATGGTGGCAGGCCAAAACGATTCATTAAAAGCATTAACATTTGAATAATTATTAGTGACATTAGGCTACATTTAGCTGACAGGACACAGTCTGAATGGCGATGCATGGTGGCCCATTAGGAGGTGGTTTATAACACTGCAATGTGTTAGCGTCGTTAACAAATAACTAGCTATCGCAAACATTACATGGAGCATAACGTTAGCTGGTTTCACGGCTACAGTGCCAGCTGCCTCAAACAAATATAATATACGACCGTCTTTCAGGTGCTTCGCCAAATTCCAGGTGTTTCCTCGCTTTGTTTGAAATGAATGATAGCATCGGTTGCACACCGGAAACCTGATACTAGCTTTCCTCTCTTTTCCTCTCAACGAGTCAGGGCGGAACTAAATTTGTTAAGCTAAGCTAATCTTTTGTAGTTTTTCCCGTGTGCCTGAAGGTGTTCTTCTTCTTCACCACTTGTGGACCGACTAAAACACTTGCACGTATTTGCTGCCCCCATCATGTCCGGAAGAATCGCAACCCCGGTACTTTCATTACAAGTGGTACCAACTGTACTGCAGAAAAACAAGTACCGTCACGTTTTAAGAATGTTGGTACTGACTTGGTACCGAAGTATCGGTTCTCATGACATCCCTAAGGGGAACATTATGTTGGTCATCATTTTGAAACTTTTCACTCTACCGCAAATCTCTCAATATCCTAGGGATTTCCTCTTCAACCTTGGCTGTAGGCATCTGAAAGGTGGGGTCCAACAAAATGTAAATAAACTCAAAGATCTTCAGGAACTCTTTAGTGGAGGGCGACTGGAGAGATTTGACTGTGATTGAAGCTGGGAATCCATTATCTCCAAGGAACTGCAAAGAAACAGCCAGTGAGTCTACTGAATAAAACAGGCTTCATTAGACACTTATTACTAAATCCTAGCATTATTGGAGTACACTGTCTAATCTACAATGTTGAATTAATAAAAATTTTTTTTAAAAACAAGCAAAAGCAATGGATATTTAGAGATAACAACCCAATAATGGCCTCTTAATTAGAATGTAAAGGTGCTGAATTAGAATGGCGCAAACCTCACAAAGCTCCTTGATACACTGCTGAACAAAAGTTTTATCATGAAGAGGTCGGGGGTCCTTTATTTTCTCCGAACCTCCATAAGTCCCAAAAATGCTGTTTCTCTGCCCACCAGCACCCATACCCGCTCCTCTGTGGATAAATGAGAGTGAGACATTGTCAACAGAACTGAAAATGTGGGGGAAATTAACAGCAATGAAAAACCACCGACCATTATGCAATATTTACGATGCATTTATAAGGGAAATAGAACAATAAAGTTTTGGAATTAATAGGGATTTTTATTATCAGGTAAGAAATAAAACTCAATGTAGCCTGACACAAAGCAGGGTTACTATTCACATCCCGGAGTTGATTGTTTTCTTATTATACAGCAGCACATATCAAAGTGTTTTATTCCTTTTATACCACAGCAACTGGCCAATAATTACAATTATTAATTTATTGTTGAATTTGCCAGAAAGTCATCATTTATAATTCTATTTAATGTTGTGGAAAGTCCACAAGACAACTTGCACGCCTTTCTTACTTTCCAAAAAAGCTGGTCCTCCTCTCTGACGTGGTGGAGTGAGGCTTTGGGATGTTCAGCTTGCCAAATACATTGTTGCTGTCAAAAGAGTATAAAAGTGTCATATAACACACATACAGCATTTATAGTCTGTCAGCTGTCACTCACCCCTGGGGCGTTGCAATGTAAGCAAGTGAAAAGCAAGATGTCATAAATACAGTGCAAAATACAGCAAAAATCCCAACCCATGAGTTCTGTATGTATACCTCTGTGGTGTGGCATTCGCCATACTCATCCTGCTGTCAGTCACACGCATCGGCATCTCGGAATATCTGTTGCTTGGTTTCCGGCTCATGTTGACTTTATAGCAAAAGCAAGAAATCGCTTAAACTCACAACATGTAAAGGAAAAAACATTAAATGCAACACTATCTCAGCATGCCTATAAATAAAGATCAAGAAGCTACAACAGTCTTTTAAATTATTTATAAGTTATACACTGTTAATGTAAAGCTTAAATGCTCCAAATCCAGTGCCAGAGAATCAAAATCCAATCATACACCACATTCATCGTACCAACATAAGCATTTCCAAATCACTCAATCTGAATTCAGTAGCACTGAGCAGTACCATCTGAGCTTCAGTATTGAATCAATGTGTACAGCTACTCTGCTATTTTACCAAGTCAGTATGTTTTTAAGTTATTATAACTGGCAATACCTAATACAAATAACCGTGTTTAATGCAGTTAAAGACGTTATCCCTTTCAAATTGGTTAAAAGTCCAACAGACTGACATTACTGTGTACAAATATTAGCTTTTAAACTAAAGTACTTTAACCCAGCTGCTTTGTCCCACTCCACCTCCATCTGCGGGGTTAGCCAAGTTCTCCAGCTAGCATATGAGGACACTCCTAGATCAACTAAACATGCACAATACTAAGAAACCTAAGAAAACCGTTTTTTTAACGTACACTATTAAACCTCACGAAAAAGTTTTAAAAGTAGCTAACCTGTACTTAGCTAGCGCTATTAATACAGCAGTAGTAATACAGAACAGACTAGCACAATGAGCCAACTAACGATAACTAGCTGCATATAAAGAACTAACGTTAACTAGCTGCTGAAAATATTTAATTATTCATATGACTGAATTAATTATTAAATATGCTTATCGCGTTTATCTGCACAATTATAAACAAAATACCGTAGATTTGAATCCAGCTTCGCCTTTGCTGTTTTCAAAATTTCCGCCAACCCTTTTCAACGGACCACACGGATGACGTCACGTGCGGGCTGCCTTCAAGTGCTCACTGTGTTTTTTTGTTTCCGAGTGGTGTCACGTTCAAATACTCTTCCTTTAATCGTACGTGTTTTCTACTCTCTCAAAACGTTTCATGCAAAATACCCAGCTCAATGTTTTGGTACTATTTTAGAAAATAAATCAAATATGAACATTTATTTTCTGTCTAATGCTGCATACACTCTATGAAACGCATTTACGCATGTAATAATGAACTAGTAGAAAACTAGTAATTTGTGTATCGTGAACTATTTTCCAACTGCCCCATTTTGACTTTACGCCCGTTTCCTCGGCAGATTGCGTGATTAATGAAGTACCGTTCGACTCAAAGAGTCGGCTCTTTGAGTCTGTTCTTTTAAATGAACGTCAAGAGCCGATTCGAGTGTATGAGCCTTTTGCCCTTAATTAATTACTTAATTTAATTTTTTTTAGGATTGAGGAGATGCTGTTGCTGTTGCAGTGTAGTTACATCAAAATTCGTCCAAAGAAACTCCTTCCCAATATCTGAACTCTTTGTCCTGGATAAATATAGTGTTGCTTGCTATTAATGTTATTTTATTAATAGGAAGGTAGAGTAAGATTTCATGAAATCATTTTAGTTATAGTTAGACAAAGAAGAACCAACATTGTTCAAAATATTGCAAACCTTGTCCGGTTTAGAAGAAGAAAAAAAAACCCTCCACGAGCCGTTTGGGAGGCAAAAGATTCGTTTCTTATTGAGCTGAATCAAATGATCTGACTCACTGAAAAGAGCCGGAATGTAACCCACTGAACTGGGAGGTACTGACGTTCTCTTTTTTTGTAATCGCCATTTTGATCACGTGGAGTTTGCACAATGTGCGGTGTTACAGTACCATTTTTACACTTTTTATTCGTGTTTTAATTTAACTTACATTAAAACGTTTAAAGGAGGTTTTCTTTTTTCTCTTTTTTTCACCAGTCACTGCAAATGGTGGGTACAGTTTCCACAACAGGGAGTCCTTCAGTTTATTTGTTTAGGGATTTTGACAATCGACATTTTCACAAAGCAGATTTATAGAAATGTGGATGTATATTTAGATACCTGATGAGTGAGCCAGTGGTGGCAGTGGCAAAGGAAAAACTCCCTGAGATGGTGGGCGATATATGACAAAAAATATATCACAATACTTGAAGACATTTCTACAATATTCATTACAGTATATATGCAAGTGCCAGCAAAACGTTAGTTGCATTAAAAAAAAAAAGAAAAAACTTTTTTTTTTTACCCACGTGTACAAAAATAAATATTTTAATTATATTTTAAACTTTAAAAATACTTGAAACAAACACAAAAAACAAATTTTTATAATAATACATTTTAAAAGTTTCAATACAAAATTCTAAAAACTTTAAAAACTAAAAATTGTACATCATATCAGCTGCTTCTAATTATTTGCCATTGTTATTGCCATTTAAAGAAAAGTCTTTGCTCAGAAGTGTTGTGAACAATCATTTTGAGTTTCTTTTTTGTTTACATCTGATCATGCGAGACTACACTCTTCCTGTATGTTTCCTGAAATGGTATCTTAATCTCCATTTGGATTGCACAGGTAGACTTTCCTCTTTTGTTCTTGCCATTGATGCAGCAGTTTTTCTATTAGAATAAACTTTGCCTATTTATGTATTTTAGAACTTTGTCATGACCCTTCGGCTGAACACCAGTAAATCAATATACAACACTATACATTGTTCAATAGTTCTAAATATATTAAAAAAGGATTCAGTATGTGCATACTGTGAATAAGAATCCCGGGATGAGCTCAGTCTTCATGAATACAGCAGTAGTTCTTAAGTGCAAGTCTACAGTATTCATATGAGATTATCTATTGAAGCAACAGTGAGACTTGGCATAAATTGTTGTTGGGAAGTGCAAATCTTTAAGCTATCCATGTGTGTCCATCCACAGCAGCAGAAATGGAGTTATAAATGCAGAAAGCTCCAAGTAGAAGATCATCAAGATGATAAAAATGAATAAAAGCAAACAGCAGCCAGTCAGGCACACTGATCTTCATTTATTCTCAGTCAATATAATTGGTTGTTGTTTTATGTGCCGATTCAATGCCAACTATGCAGTGTCTGTCGAATAAAAAACACATTTAAATAAAAAATTAAAACAGAGCATTGTAGAGAATCATGTTTCCTTATTTTATTTAGTTTATTTAATGCTTCTTTCATATTAATATAATTACATATGCCTTTATTGTTAGAGAACACAGTGGTGATCTAGTACAGTAAATGTGATATAGACCACAGGATTATATACTAGCTTAGTTCATTTTAATTTGCTTTGACCTGAACTAACCTGAACCTGGTCTTAAAAGTCTTCTGTGAACCACTTGTGTTTGCTCATCTGCTGGAGGCTTGGCCATTTGGTAGGGTCCTGTTCCAAGCACCACTCTATCAGATGGCGGCAGGCTGTGTGGGCAGTGACGTGATCGGAGGCAGAAATTTCGTCACTACTTTTTAACTTCTATTTGCAACTTCAATATTATTTCTCTCCAATTTTCACCTTTTGTAATATCTTAATATGATGCTTCTGCATTTTCTCACCTTCAGACAGGCTAGGCTTCAAATTCAGGGTCCCAGCAACAATTTCCTCTTCAGTCATGAAGGGCATTTCTCCGAAGACTAGACTAAAGAGGAGTATACCGAGACTCCAGACAGTAGCAGGGTAGGCATAATATTCTTGTTGCAGAATCCATTCTGGAGGCCAGAAATCTGGAGTTCCTGAATGAAAGAGCAAGAACACCATCAGCAACATCACCCATCCATCCATTTTCTGTACTGCTTATCCTACACAGAGTTGTGGGGGAGCCTGGAGCCTAGTCAAGGGAGCTCGGGGCACAAAGCCGAGCACACTCTGGATGGTGTGCTAACCTATCGCATGGTCCAATCGCACACCCATTCACACACTACAGACAATTTGGAACTTTTAGTCAGCCTACAATGTATATCTTTGGACTGGGGGAGGAAACCGGAGTAGCTGGAGTAAGCCCCTGAAGCACAGGGAGAACATGCAAATTCTGTGCACACAGGGCAGAAGCAGGATTCAAACCCCTAACCACTAAGCCACCGTACCACCTCGCAGCAACATCACAAATGAGATATTCCAACCATTCAATTATATGCCATATCCGTTACTCCTTGATGTGCAATTACCTGCATATTCTGCGTAGGGTATGTCCTGCCACAAATCGCCACAGCCAAAGTCAATGAGTTTGATGTCCATAGTGTCGGTGTTGAAAAGAAGGTTTTCCGCCTTGATATCACGATGGAAAACGTAGCGATTATGGCAGTAGCAGTGAGTGCATCAGTAACTATGTACTATAAGAAGAACAACCAGTTACACCAAACTGCAACCTTACAGCCACATCACATAGTCACAGCCAAACCATACATGAGTAGATGTTCACTCACAACAAATCACTCACACACATATCTAACAATATCGAAATACACACAAACCAATTTATGCTGGTGTGGATTGTTATTGTTAATATTACTAATATTTTACCATTATTATCTGCATTTTATGTGTCAGTTTGTATTGCCCATCTTTATGGAGTCTTGTTACTTTGTGAAGCATCTGATAACATTAGCAAACTCTCTATAACAAATTCTCAGGTCCTCCAAAGAGGGGTCACCTGCAGCATGATGATTTTGTCCAGTAGTTCATCTAGTACGCCTTTTTGACTCATGCACAGATGATATACGTCCATGCAAGGGACGGGTCTCTCCAGCACCAACAGGAGGCAGTTGGGCATACTGAACCAATCCAGAAGCTGCAGAACGTTGTGTTTGTGGGGTGGCTTTGATATAATTTGCATTAAAGCCACCTTTAGATGCAGCTTGCAGGACTCGCCAGGCTTACATTAAAAGAAACATAGTTAGCATGGGTTTGTAGTAGAGTGACCACCTGTCCCACATTTCACAGGATGGTCCTGAGAATGGAAGCTTGGTCCCGCATAAACAAAATGAGTATTTCATAGTTCACATGGGTAAATGAGTATAAATTATGTTCTGGTAAAAACATTTTAAATCTGGGTCTTTTATAGTTTGATTACATTTAAAATTGTCTTCGTGGGGCGGATTCAAGCTAGTGCTTGGTCAGAAGTGTTGAAGCAGAAAGGAAAAGCCAAATATACATCTAAAATAAATTACTTAGCTGTTTAGCTACTCTTCAACTCAATCTCAGTTCTTTACTAATATGTGTAATACAGCATACCGTACTGTATACTAGTCATGTGAAGTTCAGTAAGATGTGTATATCGTGATGTAACTAAGCTAGTTTAGAGTGTCTATTACCTTTAGCTTACATTATATCACTTGATCAATTTATAACTAATATATTGTTGCTTATATGTTGTGATTCCTGCTATATGAATTAAATAACTCTAGTCAGTTACTTTGAATTATTATTGATTATTAGGCTATTATTATAGTTTCAATAAAATTTTAAAGTATCAGTAGAAGTAAAACACTTGGTGTAGACAGACAGATGTTGGTTTATGATCATTGCTGTCCCACTGTAAATTTACATTAGCCAGCATCTCACTGCTTTGACCATGTTAATTGCAGTTAGACTCAATCACACACAGTGCATGTATATTAGCATTTACAGTACTGTGCAAAAGTCTTAGGCACCCTATTTTTTAAAGTACCAACTTTGGTATAGATTTTTATTTTACGACTTCTACATTATCAAGTCAGTACAAAAACATTTTAGAATTCCAAACAATGCAAATTTTTGTAAGAATCAGTCGAACATAAAAGCGAGTTAATTTTTTCAGGGTAGAAATGCATCTCTCCATAGACTTGCTTTTGTTTATGAGAAATCCTCACCCTGCTATTGTTGTAGGGGGGTCGACTTATGAAAGTAGTTAGAGACACCAGCTAATTCAGCATCTACGATTCTTATATCTGTGCTGAAACAGCTACAAATTGAATTGTTTTTGTTTACAGTAGCAGGTGCAAGTAAATGGAGACGTCCTGGAAACATAGTTTTGATCTATAAAGCAACTGTAAACTGGATTTTGATGCTACTATCACAAAAGTAAAACAAGGTTACTTACAATGGTGATGTACACATCTGAGGCATCCTTGGTGATGTATTTAATTGCAACCTGAAAACAATTAGTATACTTATTAACAACAGCCCCTGTATTAGCAGTCGACAAATGTAGTTTCCTTTGTAGAGTGGTGGAACTACAGTGAAGGAAGCATTAATTGGAGCAATAGCTCTGCTTAATGTGTTATCTAATTACAACAGTTGGTATAACTGACATATTTCTTTTTATATTCTACTATTTTTAGGTCCAGATTTGGTTAGCCCTTTATGTTATGACAGTTGGCAATGTAATGTAGCTAACTACATAATCAACTTGATTTATGCATAACTGAATAATAATAAATGCTGTAAATTTTCACAGGATTTGCAAAATTGCATTTACAAAGATGTAACCTGTACCAGCATTTCCTTCTTTCTATGAGAATGATTATCCTTAATGATTATCATATAGGCGCTATTCTTCCGGTTTCACCTATTTCAAACTGTCACTTCAATTCCATGTTCCTGGTGTGTTATAAATGATTGGTAAATAACAACATGTAGCCCAAAATGTCAGTAGCCCATTACTGAAATAATAGAGTATTTAAATATTCTTCATGAAAATACAATGAGGATTTTGAATCATGTGAAGTACACCTATAAAAGACGGGGCAATTTACCTGTTGTCCATCTTTATTGCATGTTCTTTCATAAACCGTGCCAAAGCCTCCACTCCACAACAGGTTACCCACGGTGTACAAGGCAAGAAATCTCTGTGCTGAAGAAAAACAAAAAGCGTAAAATGAGCCTCATGTTCAAGGCCAGTAATACATGAATGTTCTATTGCATGTGTTTATTTTATTTATTTATTTATTTTTTTTGAACAAGTCATACAACAGTACAATAATTATAATTATGTCATGATGGCCTTATTACACCATTCTGTCCTTGAATATAGGCAAGCTAGTTGTTTCTTATAGGACAACTTTGGAGAAATCAGTTGTCATATTTACCACACATATACAGTGCGCACTACAGAATTTGATCATGATAAGCTAAAGTAAGTTGAGAATGGCACTTCCTATTTTTGTGCAATCAATCCAAATCTTACTAAAAAACACCTGTTTAGCTGCCTAAACTCATCTCAGTAAACCTTCAGCACTATTTCTATTCAGAGAAGTGTGTTCATCTGTCAGTCAGTTTAAAAGGGCCTTTTGCAGTGAATGTTTTTCAGCACTTTAATTCGGACTGACCCAACAAGTGACTAGTCTCGCATCTAGCCCTCATCACATCAGAATGGAGCACATCCTTAACTTCCCAGTGTTTCCATCTTCTTTTTTTGTTTGCAAACAACAACCATTTACTTTTTTTTGCCACTAACTGGGCTTCTTTAGTGAGCATTTAAGCATCATCTAGTCACATGACCAAAATATGATCAAAATAAGCCACCTAATGCCAAGTACTTTGAGAGTGTTGTGCTCTTAGCCAATATGTCAGAAATGCCAGCTTTACTGATTTTGGTAGATTCAAATGTTGCATTTTGAAATATTGATGTAAATAATGGATTATAACATCCTCTGGTTCAGTAAGGAATTTCAGACAAGAAGGGTGGAAAGTGGGCATCTCTTGGACTTGAAAGTTGGCTATCATATCGAGGGTGGGAACACATGAGGAACTTACTTCTATTTGTGCTAAGAGTGTCATTTAATTTCCTGTAACGTGACTGTGAAAGAATATTTCGTAAACAGAAAAAAGATATAACTGGGTTAAAAGGCAGTTTCCTGCTGAACAAGCAAAACACATTTTAATACAGTTCAGTACTTTCCTTTCTGAGTACTAATAGTAAAGTCACCTCACATATAGCCATTCAGTTGAAGAACCACAGTTCAATACAAAACCTTCCATCCCAATTTCTTTCATTCAGGACTGGTTCCTATAAACTGAAGACACTTGAGTTTGTTTTTGGATGACAGTAGAGGCTTTTTTCTTGAAAGCTTTCCAAAGAACTTGTGGTGATATAATTGACTTCGAATTACAGTTTTGGAGAACATGGAAACTCCGCACACACGGCCCTGGCAGGAATCGAACCCCAGACCCTGGAGGCGAACGTGCTAACCACTAAGCCACCACGTGCCCCTGAGGTGACTGGAAGTGTACTCAGCTGTATTGAAACGTGTGTTTAGTTTGTTCAGCAGAAAATTGCCTTTTGACCCAGTATTATCCTTTCTGTTCCCTACATGAACCAACATTACAACAGCTATGTTGTCTCACAGTTAACTGCCAGCAAGTGTAATGTCACTCAGCACAAATAGAAGTAAGTTATGAATGAAAAGCCTCATATGTTCCTCATATGTTGTGAATTATCATTATTATTATTATTATTATTATTAATGAACATTATTGCACATCATTGGTTTAATGTAATATCTAATAGTGATAAGCCATCCTCTCATGAAATGGCTCTGTTTAAATAATCTCTTTTAATAAAATACTGTATAAAATAATACAAGCAAATCGATATATCAACCAGAGAACAATGGCAGTAGTGCGACTATACAAGACTTTTTAATTGAGTTCTAGAGAAGCAACATGCACAGTGTAGAGGTGTAAAAGAACCAGTGTAAGTGCATATATATATAATATAATTTTTTTTTTAACATGGTGGAGGGGGAGGCAAGTTAGGGTTAAGTGTTCATGGAAGAGGTGGGTCTTTAGCTATTTTTCAAAATAGGGGCAGCTTTTGCTGTTGTGTAAATTGCGAGATGGGGCCTCCATGGATTGGATTTGTTGTCTAGCACATTGCACAGATGCTTGATTGGATTGAGATCTGGGGAATTTGGGGACCAAGTCAACACCTTAAACTCTTTGTCATGTTCCTCAAACCACTCCTGAACAATTTTTGCAGTGTGGCAGGACGCATTATCTTGCTGAAAGAGGCCACTAGGGAATGCCGTTGCCGTGAAGGGGTGTACTTGGCCTGCAACAACGTTTAGGTAGGTGATAGCTGTCAAATTAACATCCACATGAATACCAAACAAAGGGTGACATCTTTTTTTGTGTGTAAATATGTTGCAGAAATAAAACTAGGTTGAATTATGACTTGCCATGACTATAATAACTACAGATGAAATATAATTTAAAATTTTATAAGTAACTGTTGTTTGCCTACCAAACAAATGTTATTGACATACCAGAGGAACAAAATATTGCTTTTCCATAGCTTAGGAGACAGATAGCTCTCATGTTAGTATGAACAGTGTCTCTGATGTTTTTCTCCTAAAATCCCTTGGGAGATATTAATTAAGCTGTAATCTCTTTCAAGACTCAAGTATAGGAACATTTTATTGCTCAGAGGTTGCTCTCCCTAAGCTCAGGATATGAGCTTAAGTTATGATATAAGTTGTGATTCCTTAGTAGACACAAATAAGTCATGAGATAGTTCTGAGAGAAAAGGAGTCCATCCATCCATTTTCTATGGATTCCGCTTATCCTACACAGGTTTACAGGAAGCCTGGAGCTTCTCCCAGGGAACTTGGGGAACAAGGCAGGGGACACCCTGACAATAATTTAGAGATGCCAATCAACCTACAATACGTGTCTTTGAAGAAATGTAGGAAAGGCCTGAATCAAACCCCAGAGGTGTGAGACAAATGTGCTAACCACTAAGCCACCATGCCCTCTGAGGAAAAAAAAAAACTGATTTATTGTCTTGCTGTAATCTCTTGATTTTGTGAATTAATTTTCAAGCATAAGAATAGATGTTCTGCAGGACACTGTAAAAAGTGCCACATGTTTCACCATTGTAAGCGTGCTGGAGATTGCAGTAGAATATTTTAGCAATTTGAGCAAACTAGTGTTTTTAAATTTGTCTTCACTGCCAGGCATTGTATATGCAGCATATTTTCCAAACACACTAGACACTGATTAATTAAGTATATGCAGTTTAGAATAATATCAAGAATTACTTGTTTAACACATGTAATACTAGTGTACCTGTACTTCATGGTTGTTGCATAACCTTTTTTTATTTGTTTAACATGTAAATGTTTCTCTTGTAAACCCCATTTTGTCTGCATTTTAATATATCATGTTATAGTCATGTTTTCCTTTGTTAAATCATTGTGTAACAAAACACTGTCTATGCTAAACAATTTCATATGACAATGTATTTAATGTATTTGATTGAAATGGTGTTAATGAATGAGACTGAAAATACTTAAAAGTAAAAAATTTTTTTTTATATATATTACATTTATTCATTTAGCATAGTGGTTAGCACATTCGCCTCACATCTCCAGGGTTAGGGGTTCGATTCCCACCGTGGCCCTGTGTGTGCGGAGTTTGCATGTTCTCCCTGTGCTGCAGGGGTTTCCTCTGGGTACTCCAGTCCTCCCTCAGTTCAAAGACATAGGTAGGTTGATTGGCATGTCCAAAGTGTCCGTAGTGTATGAATGGGGGTGTGAGTGTGTATGTGAGTGTGCCCTGCGATGGATTGACACCCTGTCCAGGGTGTACCCCGCCTTGTGCCCGATGCTCCTGGGATAGGCTCCAGGTTTCCCATTTTCACCCTGAAAAGGATAAAGCGGTATAGAAGATGGATGGATCATTAGGAAATAGGGTTACAGTTAAGCATAAATGTTTTCAGGAGACAAATGTGAGAGCAAACGGTTCAAAATTTATGGCCATCTTTCTAAAAATGCTCACTATAGCGCCACCATTTGGCTGATCGGGCTAACACCTCTGGCCATCTGGCCTTCATGCTTGAACCCCTAATAACTGCAATAACTGAAGTATTTCTTTCCTCATTAAGTGATTGTATCTTACAAAATTCCACACACTGTCTTATAAAGACAGAATACGTTAGCTTTGATTTCCCATTTCGTTTTCTTTCGACATTTCATCTTGAAGTTAAATGTAATTTTCTTTCTTTTTTTTGTTTTATATTTCATCAGAAGAACACTGTGGCCAGTGCTTACCCAACTGGGTGCAGATGGACAACACATGTTTTTACTTTGCTGCATCTTCAACAACTCCAGAGAGGCTGGAATGCAGGCAGGGAAGAATGCAAGAAAAAAGCTGACTTAGTGGTCATAGACTCAAAGGAAAAACAGGTCAGATATAAACAGTCATCCTCATATTACAATTTTTCAAATTCTGTTTCTGAAATTGATTAAAATAGATTTTTTTTTTCTATTTTATCTGTAATCTTGAGTAGCATATCAGGGAAAAACAATTATTCGTTTTAATTATTTGGGCAACAGTTCACTTCAATATACAGAAAATCATTTAAAAATACATTAAAAAATATATGCAAGTTTTTGTGACTACAGCATTTTTAACATGAATAACTGCTCTTTCGTTTTGAACTGTAGTTCTCTCACTAGTGTTTTTTGTTTATACATTGTACAAGATATTTAGTAACACATACAATATAGCAAATCTAGCAAATACAGTGCTTCTCAAAACACAATAAAGTGAAGGGTCACAGGAGTCACAATATTAACCTTTAATATCTGCTCTTCTGCATAGGAGTTCATCGTAGCCAGCTTAAAAGCATTTCCGTCCAACCCACAATTCAGTTATTCGAATGGCTTTTGGATAGGCTTGACGGATGACCATACAGAAGGGCTCTGGAAATGGCTGAATGAGACCACACTGACAAAAGGGTATCCAATTTAAAATTTACTATTGCAGTAAAGGATACAAATGAGATCATTAATGGATAGTAATATCCCTTCTTACACCTGATACAGTATGTAGAAGGTGAAAAAGTGCATGTTTTTATAGGTACTGGATGGACGGGGAGCCAAATGATATGTTTTCTACAGAGGACTGCGTAGCTGTCCATAATCCAATAATCCAATGAAGGCCTGGAATGATGCTCCATGTTCATACTCACTACACTGGATCTGTGAGAAGGAAATAGGTCAAACACTCTAGAATCCTCAATTAATCATGATGGTCTTGTTTTTGCCCATTAGTGGAAGTAATAATTCATTAATCATTAAAGATGATAAAATATTTTGATTTGTTTTAAGTAAGCACTTCCTGTATACTCACACACTCACTCTCTCTCTCTCTCTCTCTCTCTCTCTCTCTCTCTCTCTCTCTCTCTCTCTCTCTCTCACACACACACACACACACACACACACACACACACACACACACACACACACACACACAATGATTTCTGTTACACTTGAGTACTCTAGGACTTGATGTTTTTAGCTACACTGTATACTCAAAAAAAATTCTTGCATGCTTCATTATTCATTATAATATTTGAATATTTGTGTTTAATGTTTATATAATTATTGTCCCCATTCTGTTGAAGGGTGACTTGACTATCTTTTTTAAAAGTTAACATGCACTGCAGTAATGCTAAACTATGTTGAATCATGACTTTTAATGATTTCAGATTTAACGTCACATAACAGTTACTATGTAAAGTATAAAAGGTGTGTGAAATTCGTATGTGCAGAGAACCAACAACAATGCAGAAGATTATTTATATATATATATATATTTTATATATATTTATATTTTTAGATATATATATATATAATATATATATATAAATATATAATATATATAAATATATTTATATAAAAATATATAAATATATATATTTATATATTTATATATATTTATATATATATATATATATATATATATATATATAAATATAAAAGGCCAGTAGTAAAATGAGATCTGGTGGCTAGGGTATTTGTATGATGACTATTTCACAAATCTGTTTAGCTGCAACAATGCTAAGTTTGGCATTTCTAAACTTTTATTATAAACAATTACTTAAGTTGATTTAAATGTCACTTTAATTCAAACAACAGAAAATTCTATGCCATTTACTTCCACATAAAACCAAACATGAATCATTGCAATTGTAGGCCCACCCACAATCAACAGTAAATCAGTTCAGTGACACTGTCAGGACAAACAGTTTGCACTGCACAGAGTAAAGATCACTGTACATAAATCAATGTTTCTAGAGCTATATTTAAAAAGTGGCAATTATGGTGAACTCTGAAAACCAAGGAAAGGAGACATACAATGAATTAGAGTCTCAAGATGATTTCACCGGAGATGTTCAGCCTCTATATTCAAAGAGTAAGTAAATATTTACCTATCAAACATTACGAGATGTAGGTTCAGTTTATTATTTATAATGTTTTATGGACTTTGAGAGGTAAATGGGTTTAAAGTTGATTTCATAGTATTACTGACCGGTCATCATTCTAGTTATCTGTAAAACTATTGTATTGAACTATACAGGAAATATAAGCTGCTTTTGTACATTTATAGAGAAAATATATCTCATCCATATATTTTATGTATGTTATATTGCTTATGCTCTGTTTTCATAAAGTAATTGCAGACTATACACACAACCCTGAAATAACATGCGAGTTAACTGAAGTCATCTAATAAAGTCACTTAATTAAACAAAATATGCAAATACAGCACAGTGACACCAGTAGAGAACATAAATAGCAGCGTGTAAGGCCTGGGAAATCCCTTTATATGGTGAATTTGTGACATCAAACTTATATATATATATATTTTTTTTTTTGGCAGTTTTTGCTGTTGGACAGAATTAAGTCATAACAACAGGCCTTCCCAGGTCACCACACATATGACAAGAGCAATGATCAAATCAGTAGTCTTTAATAGGCTAGGAGCAGTAATTATCAGACATTTACACTCTCACTGTCACTCTGTACTGACTGTAGATTTGATTAACTTATTTTCTTATTCAGTGACCCGGTTTACTGTCAGTGATGAACTGAGCTCTAGGCCTTATCGACTGGTAGCTATAGTTCTGGGGGTCGTAAGTGCTGCATTTCTTTTTGCTGTAATTGGACTAAGTGTTCGCAGTGAGTATATATATTGAAATGATTAAAAAAAAGAATCTATTGTTAAGCAAGTTACAGTGCCCTCCAGTAATATTGGCACTCCTGATAAATATGAGCAAAGAAGGCTATGAAAAATTGTCTTTATTGTTTAAACTTCTGATCTTTTGTTTTAAAAAAAAATCACAAAAATACTCTGCTCTCATGGATATCAAACAATTGCAAACAAAATACAGGTTTAAAAAAAAAATCTCTGTTAAATATAGGCATGCAGCAATTATTGGCACCCCTATAAATTCATATGAGAAAAATATATTTGAAGTATATTCCCATTGATATTTTACTCTTTTTTTATTATTACACATGGGTGACTATGAACAGGAAATTGTTGAAACCATGACTTCCTGTTATAAATATATAAATATGATTTTTAAATTTTTTTTAACACAAGATCAAAAGGTTAAACAATAAAGAGAATTTTTCACAGCCTTCTTTACAAATATTAACCAAGGGTGCCAATATTAGTGGGTACTGTACATAACCCAGACTTGATATAGGCTGAGCTCTAACTTGTTATTTCCTCAGTTAATAGGATGAGTGACAAACATGGCATCTTGTCTCTCAACACATCAATAATCAGCTCTCAACTTGCCCGGCTGGAGTCAGACCACAAAAGCCTGACAGAGTCCAAAAACGCACTTCAGAACAAACATGATGAAGACGTAAAACTGATGAAATCCCTGCAGATAAATTTAAGCAGAGAAATAAGATTGAAGAATGAGCTGAACTTGCAAAAACAAAAATTAGAAGAAGACAAAAGAAAAATGCAATCTCAAATTTCAAATCTTGGTAAGTTTTTTTACATAATGAATGTGCCTTAAAATAACTGAGTCTAAAAATGAAGTGTTTCTTTCTCATACAGATAAAGAATACAGTACATTCACACAGCAGTAAACCTATTAGCTGTGGTTTCTTTGTCTTTAGAAATGTTCGCCATTTTGGGTTCTTTTCAACTTGAGATATTTTGCCCAGTTTTGTATTCTATTATATTTCAACAGAAGAACACTGTGGCAAGTGCTTACCCAACTGGGTGCTGATGAACAGCACATGTTTTTACTTTGCTGTGTCTTCAACAACTCCACGCAGAGGCTGGAATGCAGGCAGGGATGAATGCAAGAAAAAAGGAGCTGACTTAGTCATCATAGACTCAAAGGAGAAACAGGTCAGATATAAGCCTTCACCCTCATATTACATGTTTTTCTCCACAGTATATTGTTTCAAATTCTGTTTTTTAAATTGATTTAAAAAAAAAAAATTCTTAAACATTTACAGTCTTGAGTAGCATTTCACTGAAAAAAAAACAACTATTGCACTATACAGCTAGAAGTTTGTGAACATCTGACCATCACACCCATGCACAAAGCGAGGTCCATAAAGACATGGTTTGCCAAGGTTGGAGTGGAAAAATACGAGTGGCCTCAACCCCACTGAACACCTTTGAGATGAACTGTAACTCTGACTGAATGCCAGGCCTCCTCACCCAACACCAGGGCTTTTCTTCACTAATGCTCTTGTGGTTGAATGAGCACAAATCCTCAACAGCCACATTACAAAATCTAGTGAAAGGATTCCCAAAAGAGTGGAGATTATTATAACAGCAAAGGGAGAGAAGGTCCATATTAATGCCAATGGTTTTGGAATGGGATAATCAGGAACAGGTTCAGGTGTGATCGTCAGATGTCCACAAACTTTTGGCTGTATAGTGTATTTGTTTAAATTATATGTCCAACAATAGCTGCGTTTACATGGACAACAATAATCCAATCTTAAGCCGATTAAGACCATACTCTAATTAAAAAACTACCATGTAAACAGCAATTTTTACTTACCTTGATCTAATTAAGATCATAATCGAAGTAAGCAATAATCTAATTTACACAGGTGGAGTACTCCTGTTTTAGTCACATTATGGACGTGTAGTAGTGACATGTAAACACCTTAATCACATTATGAACGTCGTGTGGGAGTTTTCACCGCATTTTGCGACAGGACACGATCACACACAACAGTTTTACGTTTTACGGCGAACAAGAGAGTTCGGCTTTGTCCCAAATCACATACTTTCCTACTATAGGCCTGTAGTGGGGAAAAATACATGTATCTTGGCTACTATATAGACAGTAAGTACGCGGTTTGAGACGCAGCCCACGGCTCCAAGCACTTGTCTATTAGCACGTACAGCATGACAAATAATTAACTGCACTTAAAGCATTCGTAAAAATTTTTTATAAATACACCCAAAACTGTATACAGTACCATAACGAAGACGAACTGTATGTTGATACGTGAAATTCTGGAGGGACGTCGGACGGCGTGGCGCGGTGATGTAATGACGCGGGCTGTTAATCTAATTATGCTCTATAACATGTAAAACGGGTACATGACAGGAGTATTCTAAAAGTGACCCATGTAAACACCTTAATCACATTATTACCTTACTTAGATTAAGGTCAATAATTAGATTACTGGGAAATAGACGTGTGAGTCCTGCCAGCATTGCTGAAGAGGTTGAAGGGGTGGGGGTCAGCCTGTCAGTTCATTGAGGCAACCATGAATGCCAACATGTACTTTAACATACTGAAGCAGAGCATGATCAGTATGCAGTATTCTAGCATGATAATGACCCCAAACAAACCTGCAAGACGACCCCTGCCTTGCTAAAAAAGCTGAGGGTGAAGATGATGGACTGGCCAAGCATGTCTCCAGACCTAAACCCTATTGAGCATCTGTGGGGCATCCTCAAACGGAAGGTGGAGGAGCACAAGGTCTCTAACATCCATGAGCTCTGTGATGTCGTCATGGAGTAGTGGAAGAGAACTCCAGTGGCAACCTGTGAAGCTCTGGTGAACTCCATGCCTAAGAGGGTTAAGGCAGTGCTGGAAAATAATGGTGGCCACACAAAATATTGACACTTTGGGCCCAATTTGGACATTTTCACTTAGGGGTGTACTCAATTTTGTTGCCAGCGGTTTAGACATTAATGGCTGTGTGTTGAGTTATTTTGAGGGGACAGCAAATTTACACTGTTACACAAGCTGTACACTCACTACTTTACATTGTAGCAAAGTGTCATTTCTTCAGTGTTGTCACATGAAAAGATATAATCAAATATTTACAAAAATATGAGGGGTGTACTCACTTTTGGGAGATACTGTATATTTAACAAACATAACTAATTTAAAAGTAAGAATTTTTTTTTTTTTTTTTTTTTTTTTTACTGTTTATGTTATGAGGAGCCATGTTGATTTCATGTCACTTGCTGAACTCGGGGTTGAGGAGACCTGAGCTTATAAGTAGGAATTCTGAGTTGAAAGGCCATATTATTTGGTTTTTATCTAGACAAAGGTTGTCAAAAGTCACAAACTAATTACAATATTAACCTTTAACATTTGCTCATCTGCATAGGAGTTCATCGTAGAGACCTTAAAAGCACTTCGGTACAACCTACCATTCAGTTATTCTAATGGATTTTGGATCGGGTTGAAGGATGACCATACAGAAGGGCTCTGGAAATGGCTGAATGAGACAACACTGACAGAAGGGTACCAATGAAACACAATTTAATTTGCTATTGCAGTATAGGATACAAATGAGCTCATTAATGGCTAGAAATATCCCTTATTACACCTGATACACACACACACACACACACACGCAACCCCAATTCCGAAAAAGTTGGAACAGTATGGAAAATGCAAAAACAAATAAACAAACAAAAAGAGTCATTTGAAAATTCAACTCACCCTGCACTATACTGAAAACACATTGACACATTATTTGATGTTTTACTTTGTGAATTTAATTTATTTTTGAGAATATACATTTATTTCAAATCTGATGATTGCAACACACTCTGAAAAAGTTGGGACAGTTGACTGTTTAACATTGTGTAACATCACCTTTTCTTTTAATAGCACTTATTTAGTGTTCAGACATTGAAGACACCAGTTGGTTAAGTTTACAAAGCGGAATTTTCCCCCATTCATCCAATATGCATTTCTTCAGATGCACAACGGTACGGGGCCTTTGTTGCCTTATTTTGCGCTTCATAATGTGCCACACATTCTCGATCGAAGACAGGTCAGGACTGCAGGCAGGACATGCTAGCAGTCGCACTCTCTGCAGAAGCAAACATGCACTTGTAATCCGGACAGAACGTGGTCTGGCGTTGTCCTGCTCTGTATGGCAGCATATGTTGCTCCAGAACATGCACACTTCTTTCTTCATTAATGGTGCCCTTACAGATGTGCAAGTTACCCATGCCATGGCCACTGACACACCTCCATACCATGACAGACGCTGGCTTTTGGACCTGAAGCCGATAACAGCTTGGATGGTCCTTTTCCTCTTTAGTCTGGAGAACACGACAGCTGTTTTATCCAAAAACTATTTGAAATGTCGACTCGTCGGACCACAAAACATGATTCCCCTGTGCTACTGTCCATCTCAGATGAGACCGAGCCAGAGAAGTTGGCGACGCTTCCGAACAGTGTTGATGTATGGCTTCTGCTTTGCATAGTAAAGCCTTAACTTGCATCTGTGGATGCAGCGGTGAATGGTGTTGATGACAAAGGTTTACCAAAGTATTCCCAAGTACATGTCAGGATATCCATTACAGACTCATGATGGTTTTTAAGACAGTGATGTCTGAGGGAATGGAGATCACGCTCATTCAGAAGGGGTTTTCGGCCTTGCCCTTACCGAGATTTGATCAGATTCCTTGACTCTTTTAATTATATTGTGCACTGTAGAAGGTGAAATGCCCAAAATCCTACCGATTTGTCTTTGGGGAATGTTGTTCTCAAAGTGTCAGATTATTCGCTGATGCATCTGTTGGCAGATTGTTGAGCCTCGATCCATCCTTCCTCTTGAAGGACTAGGTCGTTTTTGGAGGCTCCTTATATACTATGATTAAACAATTGCCTTACCTTTTTCACATCACCTTCTAATTTCAACATGTCACATCGCTGTTAGTCCTAAATTGCCACTGTCCCAACTTTTTTTGGAACATGTTGCATGCAACAATTTCAAAATAAAGATTTGTATTAAAAAAACTATGCAGTTGATTTGGTAAAACATCATATACCCGGTCTTACTTTTGTCTGATACAGTATGTAAAAGGTGAAAAAGTGCGTGTTTTTATAGGTACTGGATGGACGGGGAACCAAATGATGATTTGACTATAGAGGATTGCGCAGCTGTGTATCCCACCAATAATCCAATGAAGGCCTGGAATGATGCACCATGTTCACACCCACTAAAATGGATCTGTGAGAAGGAAATAGATAAAACACTCTAGAATCCTCAATTCATCATTTTTTTTGGTTTTGTTTTGTTTTTGCCTGTTGCTAACAGCTAATAATTCATCAAAGACTAAATAATATTCTGAATTTTTTAAGTAACCAATTCCTTTGCTCACTCACTCGCTCTCTCACACAGAACTGTTGCACTTAGTAATGTAATTAAATTAAATTGATATTATAAAAAATCTAAAAGTTGCACAGTGACTGAGTACCCATAGTTTGGAGAGAAATAGGACATTTTGGCAAGCACCAGTCTGATATATAAAAGCTTTTAGTTAGAAGTATGTCTCAGATTTGATTTTACTTTTATTCCAGGTACACATACATTATTAGACTACATGCAGTCATGGTGTATAGTCTGTTACCCACTCAACAGCAGAGCGGTCAGTAAGACTATGTAGGACTAAAGGATTATGATGTTATTCTCTCTTTAAAACTGAAAAATAATGCTGCTGAGTAGTTAGCAAGCTGCTATGACTTTGTACAAACTTTGAAGCAAATTGAGAATAAAAATTTCCAAAGAAATTATCAACTAATTAGCTTGTGCTTGTTGACAATAGATGTTCTTATTTAAAAAAATCTGTGATGCACACTTCCAAGTCATGCTGCCATTTGTTCATTTCCCTGTTCACAGTGGTAATCATCTAGGATCTGCAGTAGGAATGTGGAGGAAACCCCAGCAGAATTGTTCATAGACCATGTGCATAGAAATGTGAAGTTTTTCAAATTAATAATAATAATAATAATAATAATAATAATAATAATAATAATAATAATAGACTAAAACAGAACCATTGCTCATTTTTTATGTTCAAAAACTTGACACTGAAATTAGTAAAATAACCCTATTTTACTTAAACTCTGCATTTTTAATGCTAAAGACATAGACAAGTTTACATTTCACATAATATTTTCAAAACAAAACCGCATCCACTTTTTCTACCAGTTATTATAGATATGCTATAAGTTAAAAACTGCATTTATACACTGTGACGTATTAAAATAGTTCCTGAAATAAATTACATCTTTGTTCTGTCTAGAAAAACATGAAAAGTAGCTAGACATTTTAATCTCTGTAGACGTTTTTGACGTTTTATAACCTGCTCTGCTGTGCTGTTTCACATAATGTGAAAATACTGCAATGAAACATTCAAAGCACAGCAAAGTGCTGTCTGAGGGTCTTTAGGATCTGCTGAGTATCCACGTGCTCTGGAAAAGCATCCTCTGACTTCTGGGCAGCCATGTAACTACTCTGAAGGTCACCCACCTTTCAAACAAAACACAGATACACATAGAAAAAAGTATGAATTGAAATTTTCCAATTAATAAACACTGATCAGCCATAATATTAAAACCACTGACAGGTGAAGTGAATAAAATTCATTATACAGTTACAATGGCACCTGATAAGGGGTGGGATATATTAGGCAGCAAGTGAACAGTCAGTTCTTGAAGTTGCTGCGTTGGAAGCATGAAAAATGGGCAACCGTAAGGATCTGATTGACTTTGATATGGGCCAAATTGTGATGGCTAGACAACTGGGTCAGAACATCTAAAAAAAAACAGTAAGTCTTGTGCGATGTTCTAAGTATGCAGTGGTTAGTACCTTCCAAAAGTGGTCCAAGGAAGGACAACTGGGTCATGGGCGCCCAGGGCTAACTGATGTCCGTGGGGTGTGAAGGCTAGCCAGTCTGGTCCAATACCACAGATGAGCTACTGTAGCGCAAATTGCTAAAAAAGTTAATGCTGGCTATGATAGAAAGGTGTCAGAACACACAGTATATTACAAATTGCTGCGTGCAGGGCTGTGTAGCTGCAGACAGGTCAGAGCGCCCATGCTGACCCCTGTCCACCACCGAAAGAGCCTTCAATGGACACATGAGCATCAGAACTGGACCATGGAGCAATGGAAGAAGGTGGTCTGGTCTGATGAATCAGGTTTTCTTTTATATGTGGACAACATGTGCATGTGCGTTGCTTACCTGAGGAAGAGATGGCACCAGGATGCAGTATGGGAAGAAGTCAAGGTGGCGGAGTAAGTGTGATGCTCTGGGCAATGTTCTGCTGGGAAATCTTGGGTCCTACATAGCTAAATATTGTTGCAGACCAAATATACCCCTTCATGGTAACGGTATTCCCAAATGGCAGTGACCACTTTCAGCAGGATTATGCACCCTGCCACACTGCAAAAATTGTTCAGGAATGGTTGAGGAACATGACAAAGATTTCAAGTTGTTAACCTTCAAATCCCATAGGTCTCAATAAAATCGAGCATCTGTGGGACGTTCTGGAGAAACAAGTCCAATCCATAGAGGCCCCAACTCACAGCTTACAGGACTTAAAAGATTCGCTGTTAACGTCTTTGGTGCCAAATACCACTGCACACCTTCAGAGCTCTTGTAGAATCTATGCATCGATGGGTCACTTACCCAATATTAGGTAGGTGGTTTTAATGTTATGGCTGATCGGTGATGTGTGATATATATGAGCAAAGAAGGCTGGGAAAAACTGTCATTATTGTTTAACCTTTTGATCTTTTGTTCAATAGAATTCACAAAAATACTCTGCTCTCATGGATATCAAACAATTGCAAACACAACACAGGTTTATCCAAAAAAAAATCTTCGTTAAAAATAGGTGTACAACAATTATTGGCACCCCTATGAATCCATACGAGAAAAATATATTTGGTGTATATTCCCATTGATATTTTAAACATTTTTTGTACACCTGGGTGACTAGGAGGAAATCATTCAACCATGACTTCCTGTTTCACAGGGGTATAAATATGAGTTAATACATAGGCAAAATTCCCTTAGTCATTCATCACAATGGGTAAGACCAAGGAATATAGCTGTGATGTGCATCAAAACGTTGTTGAGCTTCACAAAATGGCACTGTATATATATAGATGAGTGAAAGCATAAATTCATCAGATACAGGTCAAAAGCTTCAGTTAATGTTCATATCAAACATGGTAAAAAATATTTGATCTCAGTGACTTATACAATGACATGGTTATTGGTGCTAGATGGGCTGGTTTGAATATTTCAGGAACTGATCTCTTGAGATTTTCACACACAACTGTTTCCTGTTTTTCGATTACAGGAATGGGACCAAAAGCTGTCTATATCTGTAGCCATCTGCCTAAAGTTTCAACATTTTGACCATTCTGAGATGCTTTTCTGCTCACCACAGATGTAAAGTGATTATTTGAGTTACTGTAGACTTGAACCAGTTGCAATCAATAAGGCCTTTCTGCCTGCAGAACTGTGAAAATCCCAGGAGATCAGTAATACTCAAACCAGCCTATCAAAGTCATTGATATCACACTTTTCCCCATTCTGATGTTTGATGTGAACATTAACTGATGCATTGACCTATATGCATGATTTTATGCATTGTAGTGCTGCCACATGATTGGCTGATTAGATAATTTTATGAATGAGCAGGTATTCAAGTGTTCCTAATAAACTGGTCAGTGAGTGTATCTTTAAATTTCTTTGTGTTAGTGTAGTAACATGAAATGCTGAATGCTGCAACATAGAGAGGTGTCCAAAATCAGCTGTCATGTGAAAATACCTGCAAGAAGAATAAAAGTTGTATAGTGTTTACCTTATCTGACAGTACAGAGAAGTTGAAATGTGGTTCATACATGTGGGGCGCGAGAGAAGCAGCTGTTTGCAAAAGGGCTTTTGCCTGTAACAAAAAGCAACATCGCTGTCATTTAAACCAAATAACATGCTTAAACCAAATTTATGCTCCCTCAGCTCTCATATGTGAACTGGAAGTTGAATAAATGAAGATTTATTGTACCCTTGAGCAAGGCACCTAAACCAAAGTTGTTCCAAAGTGAAAGCCTTATAACCTCATTATAAAAAAAAGCTTTAATATTCTCTGTTCCACATACACATTCTCTTGTAAAGTGGTTATAATAGTGTCTACTGAGGAAGGACCTGAGAACAGTGCAGGCTGCGTAGCAAGTCCATTTCCCATTGAACTCAGAGACAGAACCCACATCGATCATGCTGCTAACCAGTTCCGATAATTAAACTATGCACCCACATGAACAACTAAATGACAATTCATACAGTGTGTGCCAATAGACATAATGGTTAACAGAATGCAGACATATTCAGTTTTTTTTCCACAAAAAAAGAAAAAATAAGCAAAAATGAAATAAATTGTAATCAGCGTAACATAAAATTTTTTTTTTTTTTAAAGCTCCACTATTTTCTAGTTTTATGTTCACTGGTATACCATTTGGTGTTTTTATATAGCCATCAGTTGCAGTTGGTTATTTAAATAGAATTATGGGGTTGATAGTGCTGTATTAGTGTGATAGCATTAGCCTTACCTGCTCAATGCGTCCTTTGCGTAGCTCCAGCACTGCTAAGTTGTTGTAAGCCTCAGCATGATCATTGTTAAATGCCAAAGTTAGTTTAAAGCACTGATAAGCTAAAGTCAAGTCACCAATACCCTGAGTGAAAGAGATACAACAGAAAAGAGAACTGGCTTCAAGATTTATCAGTTTTCCATAAGCTTAACCAGTAACTTCATATAAGCTTGAGTTTTTTCCTTAGTGTGGCTAGGTTGGAGTCGGACGCACCACTGCAACATGTCCAATATTATACCAGATGTCAGCGTGTTCCTCATCACTGGAAACCAGGGCTAATGCTCTCTCAAATGAGGACAGAGTCATGTCATACTGCTGAGCATAAAAACAGCACAGGCCCAGATTATTGTAAAGTTGGCAGTTATACACACCCATCTGTAGCAACCGTCTGAGACAAAAAAAGAGAAAGAAAAGGAAGTGAAGCAGATACAGTAACATTACATATTTATATAAACTCCTATATACAAGAACGCTTTTCCTTCTGCATCAGGAAGATAACCTGTAGAAACGCAAGGCGATCTCTGGCTGGTCTGTATAGAAATGGTTGCTTCCTATGCAGGCAATGGCCTCCACATGTGTGTTGTCCTGCTTTAAGACATCTTTATAATACTCTGTAGCTGAAGTGACGTTGTTCATCTCCTAAAGTGCCCAAAGTTTTCAATTACTACCCTCGGGAAGATGAAATTTCATTACAGTACAACTGTACATAAATCTGTAGCTCAAAATGACATCTGCATATTTATCCATCAGATTCTGATAATTACACATGCCTCATGAATGCGAGCAATCCCAGTCAGCAAAGTCACTTCTCCTGGGAAATGGTCCAGGCCTTGTTTAAAGAGGTTCAGGGCAGTTATGGGTTGATCCAATCGCTGATATACCTGTGCACAAAGAAAAGAGAAAGGAAAAGCATTGGTTTCCATATTTTGTTTGCACAGTATAAATGAGTTAAACAGAATTAACTTTGTACCTTCCCAAGGTAGAGGTAAGTATCTACAAACTCTTGATGATTGAGGGCTGATCTGAATTGTTTCTCAGCTTCACGATACAAACCAAGCCTACAAATACAAACACCAATCATCCAACCAGTCAATCATTACAGTCAGTGCATGCAATATCAGAACAAATCTAATCTTCTCAATGTAGTTAATGGGACACGTTACAAATTAAAATAAAGTTTTTAAAATAGTGTTTTGTCACCTGTAATAACATTTCCCAAGTTGGACTTTCCACCACCAGTCTTTGAACTGTGCGTGCTCGGTAGCGAGTGCAGCTAGGTCCAAAGCCTGAAATGTTCCACAATGGGAACTGTTAACACATGGACTACAAACAAATACAGTATACCACTTATGGCTTGTTTTAGCTTTTACTTACATTTTTGACATCGTTCTCATGGTGAAAGATGTATTCAAATAAGCTCTGGCATAAGAGTAAGACCGAGAAAGATATTTGTAATCACAACAGACATTTGAAACTGGAGTTAAGAAATTACCAAATCCATTGAAGACTTGTGATTTGCAGTTGGAATACCTTGGATAAATTTGGTTTCTGTGCATACTTTGGCAAATTTAACCGGGACAAGTTTATAAATGGTCCATCCGGATGTGTTAACATAGAAGCCTGGAAGATTCATAAAACAGCCGGTTAAATCTTTGAAACAACGTACACATAGAATTACTGTTATGAGGTGTAAAGGCCATTCTTAAAACAGAATACAAATGTGAACATCAGAATATCTAAACTTTTTTACATTTTATTTTTTTTAAAACATTACACTGTGTAACAGCCCACCGTGCCCAATCGGACAAATCTCCCAGAAGCACTGGTGACCGGACGGGCAGTGTTTGCAGTTCGAGGTGTTCTGATGGCTTGTTCCATTGTCCCTGGTCGACCAGACTGAGTGCTGGGTCTTACAAATCCTGTAATGGGACGTCCTGACTGGGTCACTGGTCTGAAACAATATCAGAGACAGGTCACATTAAAAATGCAGTTAGGTGTATTATTTCCAGTGAGCCTGATTTGAGCTCAAAGAGATGAGTACCACAATTTATCTATTTATTATATTATTATTACCATTTTACAATGGTGGAACTCACAACGCAATATTATCAAAATCATGTTTATTGACTTCTTATAGTTTTTAGCTTGTTTGACTGGTTGAATACGTTTAATATAAACCCCAATAACTGAGGGGGTCTCTGAATTATTTTATTTTATTTTTTTATTTAATGGGGTCCCTGGCTGCAAGAAGTTTGTGAGCCCCTGTGTTAGACCTTCATTCATTCATTACATTACAACTTTATACATAACTTTACATAATGAATGTTTGGTTAGGTATGCTCACAACCTACAAATAAAATTCATTTCAAATTAATACATCAGTATTTATGAACCTGATAGCTGGAGTAGGTCCTCCACCATGACTTGTTCCAGGGAGCCTCAGCGATGTTCCAGGTCCTGCAAAAAAAAAAAAGTCCTGCAATATAAAACACTATAAAAAGTAGTTTGATTAGTTCTATCATGGAGCAGCCTAAAAAAGTAGGCATGGTGGAGTTGATGTCATTTATAAATAGAAAAGATGGCAGCTTTTTACGCAAGTACTCACGTGCCACTTGTGCAATGGCACTTTCGTCCAACATTATTTCTGCAATGCCCTCCTGGTCAACTTCCACTTCATCAATGTACACCATCTCAGTCAGAGCCCTTGTCTTCAGGCTCCAAGCTGCCTTCAGGGAACCAGAAGAACTATTTTAACAAACTAAAGCAAAGTGTCTTTGAACAAAATGGTTCCTTTTCTTTTGTACAAGTTCCTCCATGAAAGCCTACAGTTGGGAGACTGAAAAGGTGCTGTACACTGGTACTGCATGAAGCCTGTATGTCCCAGTGAAATTGGAGGGAAGGATGCACTGAATTCCTGCACATGTTTGCAATTTCCCTGCTTGAACACACTTAAATTTGACTCAACAAGTAATGAAAAACTTAGCAGACGTGTCAAAGCAGAAAAATCACAGAACTGTGCTAATTTTATTAATTTAAGACTGACAGAGATTCAACCTATGAATAAAGAAGTGTTGGGTAGAGTATCATGTTAAAGCATATATAAATTTAGTAACACTGAAGTTCAAGTAAAGTGAAGGGTGAAGAGGGTGTGATTAGGGTTCTAGCTAGGATCCTGCTTCTACTACACCTCATTGACATTGGACATCAGGGACCAGGGCTTAAACAGAAATGTGCTTTTACCTCAGAAATATGGAGTGATGTATGAGGTTCCTTGGCGAAAAAGGTGAGGTGGAGAGGAGTGAAAAATCAAATATTTAAGTTAGATTATTTAAGTTACCCTATAACGCTTGGAAAGCCCCCCCCCCCCAAAAAAAACAAACAAACAAACAAACAAAAACAACAAATTAACAGGGGAAATATTTCCCTGCATACATGCTATGATAAAAAACTCCACTTCAGTCTGACCTACCAGCTGCAGAAACATTGGCCAAACTGGTCAAGCTGATAAATGCTGGGAGAAATGAAAGGTTTGCTACATTGTAGGCACGTTTTTAAAGAAATTAACACAAGAGTAAACACAATTAGAAAATACCAAACATTTATTTATCAACGTAGTGGTCCATGGTCTACCAGCCTGACCACCTCGGCCTGTGTTTTGTTAGATGCTGGCTGGTCAGACAGAGCTGGATTTGTCAACAAAGCGGTTTCCACACTCTCACACTGGAGAATGTCAAACAAACCGTGGAATACTAACGTGGTTATCTATCTAACAAGCGAAATTAGTTGCTGGGACAGAAAAGGGACACGAGTAACAACTAGAACCCACGAACACTATTGTTTTTAAGCTCCCTGCGTTTTATTGGTATTTGAACTGCAGTCCAGTATAAGAGGATTAATTCTAGTTGAGCTAGCTAGCATTAGCAGCCCTGCCAGCCATATCAGAGTCAAATAAACAGACTCACCTGGTCGTACGGATTGTCCTCCAACACCTTTGTGCAAAGATCCGAGCATTTCTGGAACTTCCGTCTCCTAAAATTGCTCCATGCAAGAAAAAGAGGATCCATAGATACAGTTACTTCCATTTATCATACAAATCGCTGGCTCTTAGCGTAGCTTAGCTGAGTTAGCTAAAGCCTATTTAGCTGAACCTCGGGCGTCCCGTTACTCCCAGCAACACAAGTCAGCCCTGTGCGCATGCGCGTGCGTGCGCATGCATGCATGCATGCATGCCTGCCTGGCCGTCCGTCCGTCCGTCCGTCTGTCTCTCTCTCTCTCTCTCTCTCTCTCTCTCTCTCTCTCTCTCTCTCTATATATATATATATATATATATATATATATATATATATATATATACTATTTAAAAAATATAATATAGTGATTGATTTTTAGCTTCTGCCGTGGATTGATTTTCATTTGGTGTTGAGAGGTTTATATTAAGTCAAATAGGTAACAGCATTAAAACAGCAAGTGCATGCACTACAACAGATGTATTTACTATGCTCATGATTAAAATGTAGTGATTTAATACGTCACTAGATTAAATACCGATGAATGAAATAAAAGCCTATAAACTACACTTCTAATAGTACTATTTAGCTGTGTGGGAAATTATAAAGCGGACGTGTGGCTGTATACTACATACAATTTCTGGTTTATTCCATGTCAGAGGCGCAGGAGAAGCTTCTCGATGTTGTCTTGGCGACACAATGATTCTTTATTGAATCTGAGCTCTGTCTCTCATTCAGTCCCCTGCTGCTCCTCACTACACAGCCACACACACCGTGCAGTGCGGACACAAATAAGGGATTTTGTTTAAAAAGTTATTTATTTATTTTTATTAAATCTTATTTATTGTTAAATAAGAGAAAATTGACAGTCAATGACCGTTATATAAACTGCTAGGGGCAAACTGCTCAGATGAAAACAAAACAGATTGTTGTCATTCACGCTGCCTTCACATGCACCCGAAATTTTTTGAAAATACGAGTTTCAAACTGAAAAGTGCATGTCTCCGTAAATACAGTATAGCAATTTCGAGACGCAAATTTGCTACTTGTTCAGTCTTTTAATCTTCATTGGTCGACGGTGGGTAATTATTATTATTATTATTATTATTATTATTATTATTATTATTATTATTAAATTAGTTTTGTCTCGGTTTTAATACAAATTAGTCGTCATTGGTTTACATTTGCTAGTCTGTTGCATTGTGTGTGTGTGTGTGTGTGTGTGTATGTATATATGCACATGTTTACAATGGCGTTAAGTGTGGGGAACATAAAAAAAAAAATCAGGCTACCTAACGTGCAGTTATTTTGAAGGCATACGTAATTACTGAATAATAAGGAACAACTGAGGAGCATGTGAAGGCAACATTATTTCGCGCCAAATTTGTCCCCGGCTTCAAAGCGGAAGTAATGTGCTGCATGTTTCTGCTGTTGCTGTTGTCATACTGCGTCTTGTCCTGTGTCTGTTGGTGTTATAACAGTATCTTTTTGTGTGTGTGCACGAGAACGGATCGGTTAAGGTTTTGTGTGTATCGTAAGGAATGGATGTAAATAAGGTACAGGAGGATACTGTGTCCATGGATGAGCTGGAGGATGAGGAGCTGTGTGAAGCTCTCGCCGTTTTGGCTGGCAGTGATCCGGATAAGTGTTCATATTCTCGGGTGAGAACATCTTAAGAATGATCTTAGTTATTATAAGTCTCGAATTTGGCTCCTTTTTTGTGTGTGTTAAGAGTACTGCATAATCCGTTCTGCTTATTGATTCACTGAGAGTCTGTCAATATGTGTCTGAATCCCAACCCCCTCCTTATAGAACATAGTATGGTGCAGTATATAGGGTACAGAGACCATTACATTCCACCATATGCAGTGCACTAATGCAGGGAGTAGACGGCTGTTTGGAATGAAGTGGTACTAACTGTAAGTTTGATTTTGGCTGTATGTTGCAGGGATATGTGAAAAGACAGGCTGTGTTTGCTTGCAGCACTTGCAGAGGTGAGGGCATGGAGCCGGCTGGAGTCTGCCTGGCCTGTGCTAACACCTGCCACGATGATCACCACATCTATGAACTGTACACGAAAAGGTACACCTCTCTTTATAATGCTTTGAAATGACTTCTTGTGTGGGTGCAAACTGCAGTTTATTTTTAACATTTGCTAATTTAGTACACCACACCATGACTCCTATATAATTTTTTTTTTCTTTTCACAGGAACTTTCGCTGTGATTGTGGGAATAGCAAGTTCGGCTCGTTTAAATGCAAACTGATCCCTGTAAGTGTATGCTGGATGAGTTATACTTGCACCACTTCAAACTCTTGCTCTGAATATTACTAGAATATGTGTATAATGCTTGAGTCCAATGTTCATCTCATTTGTTTTGCCCATGTATTGATTGTTCACAGGACAAAGAGGGAAAGAACAACAAGAACATTTATAATCACAATTTCTTTGGCCGTTACTGCTCCTGTGACAGACCATACCCTGATGAGGATGATAAGGTATGTAGTAGAGTCCGGCCAATTGAGTAAATTTTTACCGATACAGATAACCAAGTTGGGCAGTACCTGCTGATGACTGATTAATCAACTGATAGTTTTTAAAACTGATACTGAATGAAACCATAACACTCAAAGTAAAAATATTGCTGATCTATATTACAAAAATAAACAGTACTGACCGTATGATAATGTACTGTATGTTTTAAAATGGAAAAAAACAAAACTATTAGTAAACATTAAAATAAATAAAAGATGCATCCAAACTAAACCAAAAAGTAACACTCCAGATAACAAAAATGGAGACATCCAAAATGAATCGAATAACACTTCAAATAACACAACAAAAATTGTCAGCAATAGTTTTCATTTTTGCCTCTAGAGGACACAACTGGGAAAAACTATTGGTGTAGATTTTTGCTGATAACCAACAGTTCCAGCAAATGGTTGACCGTTTGTGTGCTAATATAAGTGGTAATTATATTATAATATAATTGAAGTGGTAGTGCTAATATTCCACTCATACTTTGCTTTCTGAAATATTAGTGTGCTTGTAGCCAATTTTAGAGTAAAATTATTTTAATTTTGTTGCCTTATTTCTCATTGTGGTGGAAGGTTGGTGAAGCAATGATTCAGTGTATTCTCTGTGAAGACTGGTACCACTCAAAGGTAAGCTGCTATACACTGAGTATGTTTTCTCCTTATTGTATGAAAGTCCTAGATGCAGCACAAGTTATCTCTAAAAGTATCTCATTTTCCTGTCTCTCTTCTTATAGCATCTAGGTTGTGCAGTTGTGGACTCTGAGGAGTTACTGGAGATGGTGTGTGAGAGTTGTATGAACAGAGCTCCCTTCCTTTGGACCTATAGTGCCTACTTTGCAGGTAGGTTACATATACTCACACCCTTTTTCCATTCAGGTTATTTCTTTACAACATTTCACAGCAGTTCTTTAAAGCATGGTGATATAATGTGTATTTATTTATTTATTATTATTATTATTATTGTTGTTATTTTTATTTATTTATTTATTTATTTATTTATTTATTTTTTATAGTTCCCCCAGTAACCAAAGTGAGTCTCAATAACGAGGATGAGGATGACCCCGTGGCAGGAAATAAAAAAGAAGAGAAGGATGCAGTGTTGCCTTCATGCAGTAATGGCCATGATGAGCCCTCCACAAGTAAAGACTGTCAAAAGGAAGCAAAGGTGAGAAACAGACCAATATGAAAGACAGTGAAGTCTGCCACTGGTCACTGTTATTGTGTAGATGTTCCGCCATTTAACAAACCTTTTTCATTTTTCATATTCCACCAGCAGAGGGTGCAAAATGTTCAAACTGAATTTGGTTCTAATTCACACATTACAGGACAAGGCTTACAAGGACCTTTTCATTTGTACTTAGTTTATACATCATTAAATTAAATAGTGCATTTCATTCACTTTAACAGCTCACTAGTAATGGAATTATGGCTGTAAACCACAAGAGGAAGCATGAGGAGATGGAGAGGTGTCCTGCTATGTGCCAGTCTGAAACTGCATCATGCATACTGAAGGATTTAAAGGCCAAAGGCTTGGTGAGGCCAAGGGTGGGGGCAGTGTTCTGGCCATACGACTGGCGGTCCAAGCTTTGCACTTGCACAAACTGCAAGGTATGTTATTTAAAATCTGTCAGTAAAAGTAATTTCAGTAAAAGTGCCTATTTGCATTGTCTCTTTAAAATGCCACACCAGTCCCGCAGGGTTTTTTTTTTGTTTGTTTTTTTTGTTTTGTACCTGCCTGTGATATTTCCTGAAAAGTTGGTTATAAACAAATAATTTAAACCAGAAGGACCCTGACTTGAATGAAGGAAGAACCATTTATAACCATGCTAAGTCCAGTACACTATCATGTTATTTAACCTGTCCATTCTTTCTCCTGCAATCTTCATATCTGACCTCCCTCGTGAGAGTAAAAACCAATCACTCCCATGGCTTGTTGATTCCTGCACGTTCTCCGTCCTGACATCTCACATGTACTGTCCAAAACCTATTGAATGAAAAAGAAGTCTTCCTTATTTTCATTTGGCAAATAATTTGTAAATGCCAAAATAAATGTTAAGACATTGAAATTTGTACTTGAATTTAAGATAAAGCAAGTTTTTGTCCTATCTGTTGTTTGTTTGCTAATTTCCTTTTTAGAGATCATATGTGGAGGCTGGTGTTCATTTCCTGATGGATGAGTCAGATACCGTGCTCGCATATGAGAATAAGGGTGAGACATTGCTGGAGGAAGACCTGCTCATGTCCTGCCTCAGTTCCCTGGATCGTGTCCAGCAACTGGAGATCATTTACCGTAAGTAATAGAGCATAAACAGCTCTTTTCAAAAGAAGTCATTGACCTAACTACTTAATAATTTACAAAAGTATCCGCTCTAAAAGAACAACTCCTGTTTATATCTCATATTATTCCATTTTAATTTAAAATGGTTTAAAAATGATTTTAAGTAAATTTAACAAATTTGATTACCTTCCATGAACTTTTGCAGAGCAAGCTTGGTTCAGAAAATTTTATTCTTTTTGTAAATGCTGAATATCTTCCACTTATTGGTATTACTTTGCTGGGAGTTGCTTTAGCCCTTGAGTTAGCTATTTTCATGTAAACAACGATGTCTGGCTAACTATATGAGGTTAATCCATATTTATTTGAACCGGATTATATTGTTGGCACAGATGGATGCTAAATTGTACAAAGAGCAGAACTTTGGAGATAACAGAGGACTGGTGGAGAGGAATGGCAGGGACCTAGTGGTGAAGGTGCCAGAGGATTCCTTTGGACGTTTAATACTAAAATTTCTTGCCAAGCCTGGGTCTTCAACTTTACTGTGTTTTGACAGGTTGGAATTAAAGGAGGGACAGCCACCCAAAAAGCAGTTTTGTAGTATCTTACATTTTAACAAATGGTAGTATCTGTTTTTTTGGATGGGATAGTGGTCTTAAAATATTAATATTATTATTATTATTATTATTATTAATAATAATAATAATAATAATTTATATAGCACCTATCTCAAACCCAAGGTCACTTTACATCAGCATGATGAGCAGTGATTTTCTCTTAAAGTATTTTTCTCTAACAGTTGTCAAGGTTGCTCAGTTCTGAAGAACTCAGGCAAAATGTCCAGCGCCCATAAGGGTAGTGTGCTGGTCTCTGTAATATCACTAGCCAAAAGATAATCTCTCTAGATCTTGAAGAAAACTTGCAGGATATCCCTTTGGCAAGTTCGGACAGCACAGTGTCACCGTGGCAGCACATTATTTTTGGCTTTCTTACCAGCTCCACATGTTTTAGTTCTGTAGGGAAAACAATAACCTGAAGAAATGTATTACCACCCACATTTAATTGAGCAGTAACATAATCACACATTAAGGTATAACATGTATAAGTACTGTGCTCATGTTTAGTTTAAGAAAGGTCATGCACTTTGAATTATTTTTCATGGAAGTCTAGGGGAAGATGATTTTCTCCTACTCAATAAAAGAACATTGATTATATTGAATTTGGAACAATGGTTAATAGTAAGCCAAGGTGCCCTGTTGGTTGAAATATTCTGGTGGTTTTTATTTATTTTTGTGTCTTCAGTGTACAATGATATGAAAGCAGAGCTACGTGAGTTCCTTCAGCAGTTTGCTGACCAGGGAAAGGTAAGGACAGTTATAGGCTTTTTGGCTTCTAACTGTTAAGTACACATTTGAAATTAACACAAATGCAAAAAACCTATAAAATAATTTATTATTAAATATATCTTCTTCGTGGCTATAGGCCGTGACCCCTGAGGCTATCCGCTTGTTTTTTGAGGAGCTTCAGTCAAGGAAAAGGAGGCGGGCCAATGCTGGGCAGTATTACTGCAGCTGAGCTGGTATGGATGGCCATCCTTGCGTTCCTTTTGTTTCTAAGCATACTTGGAATAAATGTGACCCCCCCCCCCCCCAAAAAAAAAAACAAAACAAAAAAAAACAAACAAACAAAAAAAACAACAAAACTATGGTCTCTAAGGAGAACCAATGACAAGTGTTAATTTTATGCTGCTAGTGTGTATTGCACACCTCACACTCTCTCATAGGGGTGGAGTGGACATCATATACGAGGCGGGCAATAAGCTTGGACTGGCTATGATGGCCTGGAGAGTTGGCTGGGGTCCAAAGGCTATGGATGTTTGAACATTTCAGATTGTTTCCATTAAATGAACCTGTCAATTATGATGCTTTCCTCAAACTGGATGATTAAATACAGCTTAGAAATGCATGTTGCTTCATGTCATCATTGTAGTCAAAGCTTACAGATGAATTAATCGGTGACTAACACACACAAAATGAAAATACAACAATACTATTGAAGCAAGTTTATTCTAAGGATGCTTTCTAGCTGCAAAGCTGGTCACTGTTATTTACCCTCTCTGAGGTAACAGTAGAAAAATATAACTGGTAAATTCATTACAAGAAATGCAATCATATTAAAAGTTTAAGTACAATCAACATAATCGTAAGAAACAATTGTATCAAATCACAACACAAATCAAAGTTAAAGGTACCTAAGAGTTTAAAAATATTATTTTTCAAAAGATGTACATGAGGCAGTACAGACCATTTAGAAACTGGCAGATGGATAAATAGGCTCCTAAGAAGGCTTGCATAGGCCAAAGTCACCAATTTAATAAAATACTTGGCCTCTGCACATGCAAGGCACACTCTCAGGTGTTAAATAGATGCAGTAATGAACCCAGAAGCCCTCTGATCTCATTATTAGGACAATTTGAAGAACAAAACATTTCTCTAACAAATGCACGTGTATTGTGAAATGGATACAAATGCAAACTCTTGTTCTGCTACTAAAGTTCACTGATGAGCAGCAAAACAGAACTTTAGAGTACATTAGCAGCGTTTTACTGTGTTAAAGTTTTTTTTCCACAGTACACAAAATATTGACTTTTCACACTGCATCCAAGTCACACATGTTTACTCTTTAAAACCTGTTGACAGTTATGCAGCCAAATAAGGATTGTGGTAATTCCTAAATCCTAGAAAATGCTGTATACAAAATGTGAATTATGGAGTGTCACTTTGGATCAAGCATTGAAAATATAGCTACAAAATCCTCTATTGCCACATTGCATACATGTATCATCAGTAATCAATACGTTTAATGAGGAACATATTAAATGCTATACTGGTGAATCATTTTCTATTTAGATTTTATGTGAAAATGTAAGCTTATTTGTGAGAAGACCTTTCAGTAACTGCCAGGCCAAAAATAAATAAATAAAAATGTGCACTATTACAAAATTTCCTGGCATGCTTCTGTACCACAAGGTGGCACTGTAAAAATTACAAAATGGAGTGAAGGAAATCTAGGGTAATGCACACTTCAAAAACTTGTCTCTACAAATGTACATTATTCACTAAACATGAGCTCAGTAAAACTTGGACCAAAGAACTCATCAGATTAATTCCATGGAAAATACATAATGGCTTACACTAATTTCTTGATTTCTGAGCTCAAAATCCACAGCTAAGGCCACTGGATGGGAGGAGGAGGAGGTGAACCAGAGCATGTTCATGTTTTCTACAGTACATGGATTAATCATTCTCAAGGCTGGTGCTAATGTAAATATTTAACAGTCTTGATTGATTGTAGATACTATAAGCATCTTATTTAAATATGTACTTAAGAAGGGTGTGAAATGGTATAAAAACAATCACTACATTTCTTAAATATGCACACCAATAAAGTTGTAGGATACTGTTAAAACCAACAGAGCTATGAATTTCAAATCCAGTTCTCCTGCTCAATGATTGTGCTGTCACTTAGTGTTTTTAGAACATGTGTATCTTTATATTAACAAGAAAAATGGCTGATGTTTTGACGTTTTATGGGATTCTTTGAGGATATTATGATTGATTAAAAAAAAAAGAAAAAAAAGGTTAACAAAACACTTGCCAGTATCCATAAAGACTTTTAGCCTGTGGCAAAATGAAGGTTTGGATTTTGAGGCATGACATGCTTATAATGGAAATGTTTGATCAAAATCAAAATGTTTGATATTTTCTTAGTACCTTTACAAAATTTTATGCAAGTTCTCATGGTACACTAATTTTCATTAAAAGGTCTGGCCCCAATTTTTTTTTTCTAAATAATCAGCTCGCAGATGAATAATGGATATGTCTAAAAGTGTGCCCCAGTCATACCCACAAAATTTCATGTAGAGTACATGCAGATGGGTGACAAACTATTTTGCAGAGGTGGGGGTATTGTATTGTGCTGTGCTGACATGATTTGGGTCCATTCACCCGCTTAGAGCGAGGAATCACTATAAAGCACTCTTGACCACCATCATCATCAAAACACCAATTGAGGGAGTATCTTTTACAGAAAAATAAAGAGTTGTTCATCCTTCCAGTACAGATCCAGAGACTTGTAGGAGCCATGCCAATGTGCATTAAAGCTGTTTTAGTGGCTTGTGGTGGGGCCCAACACAATTCATGTTACTTTTAATTTGTCAACCATCTGTATTTATCCAGCCTACTATAAGAAAAAGTAGAAAAATGTGTCCTTATCTACAGCACACACAACTGATCTATTCTAAATATACTCGTTAGAGGCATAAAAGAAAATGAGTTCTTTGCTGGTATATAATAAATACAAAAGTTTGGACACAATGATTAAGACAATGAAAAATATACATTCAAAAAGCTTTTGATGAAGGCTTATGGTTGATATTTGTTTCAAAGAAATGTATATAGTTAAGTTAATGCCCAAATATAAATGTATTTCTAAATCAAACTGTATTTTAAATACAATCCTTTTTTATCCACAAACAAGTTGTTTTTAATTAAAATCATGTTGTTTCCCCATACAAGTTTCCATTTAAGAGAATCAGCCTACAAGAAGTGCTCAGCTTATTTGGAAATCTCCCTCATGTAGTTAGTTGAAAAATTGCCAAGAATGTGCAATGCTTCAATCAGCAACACTTAATTTCATATACAAACTAGTTTTGATTTGTTGAACACTTTTCTTGGTTACTGTGTAATTCAATTTGTTGTTCCATACAATTTGTCCAAATTAAGGACTGGCAGTGTTTTGTGTGTTTTTTTAGCATTCATCTAGGAGCTGATTTGATTCCCAATTTTAATAGGAGGCATATTTTATTGATGTTACCTTCATCAGTTAAAATATCAGTCACAAACTCAGACGAATCCATTAAAATAAAGTAGAGACACAAAACCCTCTGCATTACTACATACACAAATGCGAACCCTTATGAAAATCCATTAATTTGCTTGCTAAAAATTTCACAACTTTCTGAAAGGAAGTTGTTATAGTCCTTTCTAACAAGCTGTAATGGAAGTGAGGTGTAGCTACCTGCAAGATTACACTGAAACTCAGCACTTGTTTAATAGACTTTTGTTTTTAACAGTCTTTTTCCAAGTCAGTGTCTTTTCATTATCTGAATTAAAGTGCAGATTTCTTATACTGGTATTCTGGCTTATTGGGTGACCTGTGATCCAGGCCTATTCCTGTTTCTTCACTACCATTCCTGTGGTGTCCAGCTCCTCCAGAGGCCTCCCTTATGTCCCCTGTCCCATCTGAAACTGAGCTGTGCTCCTCATAGGACCCCGCACCTCCTTTTGAAGGTCCAAGACCACATGTCAGGTCAGAGTCATTTATTGAGTGCCCACTGGGCACAAATGCTCCCCCAACTGAGGAGACTCCAGAGGAGGTATGGTCCAAATCCAACCTTTGACCCAAGACATCCAAATGAAGGGAGTCAGATGGCTGTCCTAGCTTTGCCTGGATGTGAACTGACAAAGTGTCAGGGAGACATGAGAGGGTTATGTTATTGCATGGCCCTCTGCGCTGTCCATACAAGTCTGGAGCCATGTAGGTGGCCTGAGGAGGAAGGCTAGATACAAGAGTGTCTTGCTTGGGCAAGTCATAAAGGTCTGGATATTCAGATGGAGGCTCTGCTTTTTGTTTGGGGATATGTCTCTTGTGGGACAGTTGAGTGAGAGAATATCGTCCACTGGGGCACGGTCCAGGTGGGTAGTGGGGAACAGCAGAGACCATGTTGGGAAGAGAATGAAGAGTGGTGTCCTGAGCTTTGCTGTGTTCTGACAAAGTTATGTTGGACACTCCGAGAGCGATGTCTGGCATATAATCATTAATCCGAGGTTCCACACTCTAAAAAGGGACAAATTCAGTTACTATCATGTATAATCATGTCTTTTACAGGTATATTTTTTAATTCATGAACACAACACTGATGAGAGGAAATGCAAAAAAGAAATGGTGCTAAATGCTTTGCAAAATTTATAGATTTCATTATTCATAAAAGAAAAACAACAGTATCTGATTGCTGCTATAAAGCCTGGCTTATGTTTGGTCAAAAGCACTTCTGAACCAGCTGAAACGGACTTCTGCAATACTGGAATGTTAATGGTGCTTCAGAACAGTAGGAGGTTCTTCATTATTAGCTCACTTTACATGAAATATAGGGGGCAGGAGGGAAAAGGGGTAGTAGTAATGGGTAGTGTGCATTTTGTTGTATATTTAAACAAAACTGCAGCATTTTTATGCGAATTTATCTGGGGAAGACGATATAGAATCACATCGGCTTGGGAAGATATTAACATTCCAGACTTTGTTTTCATAAAAAAGTCATTAACTATATCAGAGAAAAAGATGAAATGGGATCTCCTTTAGGGAGGAAAACAAGGGAATACAAAAATACAATGGATCAGAACCATGAGTGTATATTCCCTCCCCCCCACAAATTATGGGTAGTTTCTCAGTGTTTTATGAAATTTCCATACTTTTCCTAGGATTGAAAATTAGTAACTTTAAATTCCATACTTTTGCAGACTTCCCATATCTACACAAGAAACATAGCCGTCCAAAGAACCGCAGAGAAGCCCTATTTTTCTAGGGGTTTTCTTGGGGTACATCAATAGTATTCACTTCATAAAACTATTTAACTCTTTACAAAGCTACTTTAAAACAGAACAACCCTACCTCTCTGCTAACAGAAAATGTAGTTAATCTAGTTTTGCACTGGCTCTCAGACAACCTCGCATCAAAACATGGTCACAATACCTCAAATCTGCGTCTGGCTTATCGTAGAGGATGGTTGGACATTTCGGGTTTACAAAATATGTATCCTTAGAGGAAGCTTGGAGGAAACTAGTAAACATTACTTCTCAGTACTCAAAGGAATTTAAACATTTACAATGCTGTATCTGTGTTAGACGCCGATATCTGTGTGACACTCACCCCACATGACTCTGTGTTGAGTGTTTTTCCCATGCTGTAGTCAGGAGCTTGGTGTGCTGGGTTGCTGGATTTGGGCATGGAGGAGCCTCTCTGCTGGAGTACTGTGTGGTTACAGGGGTAGGAGAAGGAGCGAGAGGGGGGTGGCACTGCCACCCTGGATCCCCAGGCTACTCTGTGCTGGGCCTGAGCAGACATGGCATGATATGGGGGAGGTGGAGGAGGGAGAGGGGGGTTAAGACTCCCGAGGCTCTCCAATTCCGTAAACATGGTGTCCATAGCAGGGGAGCTATTTACTCTGCAACGTCCGACTGCTCTCAGACTAAGGAGAGGACTCTCATCTCCAAAACGCTCCTCTGGAAAGAACTTGTGTGGGTTCTGCCGGCACAAGACATGACACGGTGACGTCATTACACAGTGAGTCATTTCAATTCCCACAGCTTTAACAATTAAGATAATTTCTGAGCGCTCTAATGATCTCACCTGCAGCAACTCTGCAGCTCCGTCTGGCAGGCCGAACTCTCGGAGAACACGGAGCTGAAGCTCATAGCTCACTGTGGCTCCCTCCCCACAGTTCAGAGCATAGGCTCTCTGGACCTGATCTGTGTGTCTGAGCTCCTGTAGCCTGGAAATCATTTCTCTAACCACTGCCAAGCTGGGCACTGTTACACACATGCAAATATAAATAAGAAGGACTTCAAAAGGTTGCATTAATGACCACAAACACTTGCAGACTCCCTCAATCTCTGTGAAATGATCCTTATGATTTTCTGATTGTAAAACACATGATCAGAGACTCATTTTCCACTGAATGACTCTCAGTTCCTTTATGTCTCTTCTAATAAGGGAACCTGACAAAACATCACTTTCAATATCACATTCTCTAAACCTCTATATTAAGCATTCTGTTTGAAATGCTTTGCTTATGAGTGGGACTGGGGACGGTCACTGACCTGGTATTTCGTTGGCCACGACAGATGGGGCAGTGGTTTGGTTGCCAGTGATTTGCTGGTGGTTTATGATGTGACAGCACTGGGGCACGGCATTATTGACCATGTACAAGGTGTCGGGCACATTAGACATGCGCACCATTCTCAGCCGTACCAGATCTGTCTGTTCCACCATCATCTCCTCAAGGACTGCCTACACACACCCACCCACATACAAACAAACAGTACTTTGATCATGATCACAGTTTTTGTCTGCTTGAAAAATGACAACAACATAATAGACTATTATAATGGTGAGCATAGCTAAAGTTGTTTAGTGCTTATTGAATGGTTTATACTGTGGTGTCATTATTTACTGTTTATATTTAGCATTTAAAAGATTAGTAGTTAGGTGTTTTCACCCTTGGCATGAATGCTCAGGTCTCTGAGCAGGGTTGATTCTGAGTTTGTTTGTGTGGGGACAGTTTTATCACCACATTTTTTGTCTTTTTGATGCAGATGAATTCCCTCCCAAATGCAAATTGTTCAGTCACTACTGCTGTGGGCAAAATCCTTGGCAAATAAATGAAGACGGGTATATGTCCTTATTAACATTCTTATTAAATGTTTGTGTAATTAATATATTATGTACCTAAATAATCTTTCTGTGGCTGAATACTGGTCAGCCATTCAGGTGAAACTTTGTTGCTTGCATTCATGGTACAGTTCACCCCAGAGTTCACTTGAAGCAAACCCTGAACCACCAACATTAGGTGGAGGAAAGATTGATTCCTGGGTTCCTAGCTTTCAAGTGACTAAAATTTTTCTAAATTTTGGTGCAAGCAGCTCTGGGTCTATTAAAAAAAACGTATTCTGATTTAGGGATTAATAAGGAAGAAATACAAGTTTATAATGTACAATTTGAGCAAAAAGGCAGTTATTATTGTTATTATTATTATTTCCTTTTCAACCAACATTAAAGTACAATAAACTTTTTTATTCCCAAATTCTTTAATTAATTTATATAATCATGATTTCAATATTGAGCAAAATGTATGAGCTGAGGCAGAAAGCTGGCCTACCTTTGCCTCCTCCACGTAGGGAGAGAAGAGACGTGGACGCACATAAATGCCTGTGTTTTTCTGCCTAAGCCAGGCATTTGCTTTGCCTCCCTCTGCTGTGGGCAGCATGTCTGAGGGAGGAGTGCTGATCAAGCCACGCTTCATCTGCAAAAAGCACAGCTATCTCAACAAACAAAGCTCAGCTGCCTACAGCGCTTCCACAAAAACCTTCATTCAGCAGTCAATAACTAGCAGCACGAGAGAGACTAAAAAGGTCATGTGGTCACCTGATGTGCTTCATTGGTCTGTACTTTCACACATGAAATCTAAAAATCACTACATATACACATACAACAAGCACTCACTGCGTCACCAAGGACGTCACTATTGGCTGGGAGAATGTGCTCCATGCGGATGTAAGGCAGCAGAGGAGACAAAATCTCCTTCAGTTCTTCTATATCCAGATCTCTCCTCTTCACTCCACGCTTGTTCACACTATGAGCCGTACCGCTCAGTAGATTTGGCTCTGACGTGCAGACAAAGAAAATGCTGTTACACATATAAACAGTGACGCTATACTATAACACACACACACACACACACACACACACACACACACACACACACACATATATATATATATATATATATATATATATATATATATATATATATATATATATATATATATATATATATATATCTGTGTGCTGTATAGTATATGCATAGGAACATGTCCCTAGGACTATACATCTGTCATTGCTATGTATTATGGAGTCTAAGATGGAATATATTTGAGGTAATATGAAAATATGCAGTGCATGAGGGTCAATGGGAACAGTAAGCTCACCTCGGTCAGCCATCCTCCTAATGAGCTGGTGCTCGCCCCACTTAATCACATACTTCAAAATGTCCTGCTCGCTCGCCTGTGAAAGAGAGGGCGGGGAGACCACGAGGCACAGCACAGGAATATTACACTCATTTCACAAAGATGGACAGAAAGATGTAAGACTTTAATGACAGACTGGAGCAGAGACACCACTTTAGTTCACCCAGTGGCTCCTTCATTTACTGAATGTCTGGCCCTGTGACCTACCTTGAATACCTGAAAATGTCAGATGTCTTTGCATGACTATCTCGAACTACCTTGTGGTTTACTAGTCCATTTACACGATTTCAAATCTGCATTTAAGTCCCAACTTAAAATCCATGCACTTTAAAAGTAGATTTTTTTTTGGCAATAGCACTTAAGTAGTACAGCCCGCATCTCTGCACAGTAATTAAAATAGGAAAATGGGTCATCAGCTCACTATTATACTGCACACATTGTAATGTGAGAAACAACACAATAGAGATTCTGGGGGAGGGGGAAGGTCCAAAGAATTTTTAGAATTTTTAAACATTTAAAACAAAAGAAGGGAAAAAAAGAAAAAAAAGAGATTCTGCATTATTTATAGGTCACCATTTAAATTTAAGCAAGTTTACTACATCATGTTAACTTCTCTGTACAAAAGGTTAGAACTCAGAACTGACTTTCCTCAAATCTAATCCCTTACACTGAAGTACATGTTCAGACAACACTGATGGATTTGATCCAACATGGATCATCAGGTTTTACACAAACTTGTGAAGTCCACAGCAGCATGTCGTCATTAAAGCAAAAGGGGAATGTACCAAATCCTGAAATTCATATACACATTTCCAAGATTCCACTTTTTACTCAACTACAATTTGCAATGAAAATTGTATAAAAATTAGAAAAGAAGCGGATTTTTGGACCCCACTGTACATCGTGAACTTTAGGTTACTTATGTAACCCCGGTTCTCTGATAACAGGAGTCAGGTATCTCACTATGGGAACCGCCTCAGATGTGACCGATGCTGGAAGCATCTGCAAGGAGGGAAGTGTGGTGAGATAGCTCATGCGTGTTATCAAAGAACCCAGGTTACACAAGTAACATTAAGTTCTCTTTCAAACATTCGTTTAGTATCTCACGATGGGATATAGACACCTCTCATATTGCAGATTTGCTGTCCGAAGCAGACCAGTCAACTGACTCAGTGATGTGTATAAGTGTATGTACACAAACAAATCGCAATCTATTCCACCAAGAATAAATAAACGGGACATATTGGGGGGGGTGACATCATGTGAAGGTGTTTTTAAAAAAAAAATATTTATTTAATAAAACAAACAAACAAAAACAAACAAACAAAAAAACCCACAAAATTAACTCCGTAACATCCAACAAAAAAGTGTCAGGCGATCTGCCACCACAATAATGTCCCGGACTGAAATATCCTTGAACAGCACCCAAGAAGTTGCCATGCCTCTGGTAGAATGGGCCCTCAGAGCCTCTGGAGGTTGAAATCCCATGCTATAATAACATGATTGCTTGCACCACACAATGAGACAGGCACTGGCGTAAAATAGGTTTACCCCTGTGTGACTCAGCCTATGAAACTAAAAGTTGTTTACTTTTCCTCAGTGATCTCGTTTTGTCCATATAATGACAAAGCACAAACCAGGCACAGGCAATGAAGCCGCCCCTCCTTCGATAAGGAAAAAGGCGGCGAATGAAAAGCTAATAAATCCACCAGTTTGCAGGCAAGAGCTGACTCACTCACCTTAAGCATGAAGGCTGGATTGGTCTTGAGAGTTACTCTCAAGAAATCCAAAGTGAAGCGCATGCACAAGTCGTGTACCGACAAAGCATAAAGTTTGCAAACTCGTGTCGCAGTCGTATGAGTGAGTAACAAAGCAGCCTTCAGAGAAAGGAGCTTTAAAATCAATACTCTCTAAAGGCTCAAAAGGGGGCTTGGAAAGTCCGCTCAGGACCACAGACAGATCCTATGATGGAATCAGCGGTTGAGAAACTATGTTTAAATGGGTGCTGACCCATTGGATTAGTATGAATCCCTACATGACATGCAGATATCGCAGCAAGATAAACCATAGAGAAGTCTCTGCCTTTATCTAAAAGTTCCTGCAGAAAACAGAACACATCTTCGACAGAACAAAGGAAAAGAACGATGCATGTTTCCTCACACCACTGTTCAAATATGCTCCATTTCTGATGATATGCAGAGTGCCATGAAGCCACTCTCGTGCTCTGGATCGTTTGAATCACCCTCATTGGCAAGCTCAAAACATTTAACTTCAGCCTCTCATGGGCCAGGCCCAGTGAGCTACTTGTCTGAGGCGGGGTGAAAAATCTCCCCTCACGCTTGAAATAGAAGATCCCTGTGCAACGATAGAGGCCAGGGCTGGTCATACAAGAGCTGAATTATCTCAGTTAGCCATAACTTCCCCAGCCAATTTGGCATGATCGGTATTACTGAGTGACCGCTTTCCCTTACTCTTCCTAGAGTTGGTATGATCAGACTCAGTGGAGGAAATGTGTAAAGCAGCACGTTTGGCCACAGGTGCGCCAGAGCATCCACACCCATAGGTGCACCATCCCTTACCAGAGAGAAGAATAGAGGGCAATGAGCGTTTTCGTGCGATGCGAAGAGATCTACGGCAGCTCGGCCGAACCTCTCCCACAACTGGCTTACTAGCTGAGTGTGGAGAGTCCATTCTCCATACAGAGGATTCCCTCTGGACAGAAGGTCTGCACCCACATTCATTATGCCCAGGACGTGCGATGTCCGCATTGAATGAAAATGCTTAATTCCCCACACAATCAGTTTCCGTGCCAAGTTATGGAGCTGAGGAGAGCGTGTGCCCCCCTGACAATTTATATAAGCCACTGCCATTGTGTTGTCTGATCTGATCACAACATGGTGGTTCTGCAGAAACGGCACAAAATGATTCAATGCCAGAAACACTTAACAGTTCTAAGAAGTTTGTGTGCGCGTTCTGTAGTGAGACAGGCCATTTCCCTTTTGTTATTCTGCCGTTACACACTGTGCCCCATCCTGTGAACGACGCATCCATTGTCACCACCTTTCTCAGACAAACTTCCCCCTCAGAATCCCCAATTCGAGAAACTAACGATCTCTCCAGTAAGAGAAATCAGTTTTCTGTTGTGGTGGCATTTTGGACACAAGCACTGGGCCACTGTTCAACGCTGAAACTCTCTCATTCGCAACAGTCCCAACAGAATGACAGAGCCTGTAGAGGCCATCAGCCCCAAAAGATGTAAGCGTAGTCTGAATGGGACCTTGCTCCCTTTCTGAAAAAGCTTTAGCTGCGAATTGACCTGATGCACTCCTCCTATAGAAACACTTGGAACAGATCTGAATTCAGTCTGAGACCTGGGTAAATTATCTCCTGTGTTTGTACCAAACAACTTTTTGTCTCATTTATTTTGAAGCCTAGGCTCACTAAAGGGGACACCACAACCTTTGAGGATAATAACAGCTACTCCGCGAGTGCTGTTGCTCATCCCCTTTCTTTGCTCCCTGAGGGTTTGCCAGTCAGTGTCTAGCTACTGCTGCTGCTGCAAAGGAAGGTTTTCTTCCCGGCTGAGATGGCTTAGACAGACTCTCTGACTGTTGAGGCTGGGGTTCCTAAAGCCCAACTGCCCTCTCTTAGGAGTTGGTGTGAAATTGGGCCAAGCTAAATCAGGAGCCCCAACAGTAGATTTACATGGGAGACTAGTCTGGAGAGCCTCACCCTCCTGTTTCCTCAGATCACATTGTTGCCAGTTGGCTGTGACTGAAGCCCCAAAAAGGGCTTTGGGCTCCACTGGAGCATCTAAGAAAGCCATCTTCGCTCTGTCCGACAGCCCAGACAGACCCAGCCACAGAGCCCGCTCACCCACCACTGCTAGGCCTATACTGCTACCGCAGCTCTGGACCACGCTCCTAGATGTTCTCAAGTTGAGATCTGCAATGGACACAGCTCTCTTCCCAGAGAACCGGGTTTAGTGTCCTAGCATCCATGGGGAGCATCTCCTCTATGAGCTCTGCTTGATAAGTGATTAGGAGAGAGGTGGCATTAAGAGCCCTCACCACCAAGGCTGAAGATTAGTAGACCTTCTGGAAAACTGAGGCTGCTAGATGTTCAGTACGCCCTGGCAGCGAAGCTGAAGTGGAAGAAAACGCTGCCCTGCGGTTAGGGTGGAGATGATGAGCCACTGACCGCTCAACCAGAGGAGTATGAGACATCCTTAAGTCCTCCATATTGTGGACGTCCAGCTTGGAGAACCCTTTAACAAGAACGCTTTGTGAAAAGGGTTTATCCCAGAAACAGCTCATCTCTGAAATGCATGCAGGGACTGCAGCAATGAGCTGCTTGACAACCGGGGCATGCAATGGCAGCCTCTTGCCATCATAAAGATCTCTCTCCGCTCCCTGGCCCGGCCTGTTATGATGAGCAATCAATAGAGAGTCTTTCCGCTGCCCTCCGGCACAAGGTTGAGCGTCACCTGAACTGGCGAGGGGGACCTGTCGCTCAATACACTGCATGGCCGAGAGATATTCGGTGGGAGGATTGCATCGTCTTTGTGCTCCTCTCCCTCCTCCTTTAACAGACAGACGATAGCCTCGTCATAGTCATCCTCCTCGCCTACACCAGCTAAGGTGTTCAGTCCGAAGAGGGGAGGCAGCTCAGGGGAGACTACGTCCATTAATTTGCCCCAACTGCATGACACAGGGGACTGGGCTGTTTTGTCTCCTTCTGCATAGAAATGCAGGGGTCTCGCTTATTAGCGGCCATTACTCGCACTCTTCTTTCAAACACCCTTGATGGATAGAGAGAACAGTGGAGACAACACTCTGATATCGCTAGTGCCACCTGAGCATGTTTCACCCACAGGCATGCGATGCACAGGAGATGAGAATCCTTGCCCGAAATTATACAGCCACATGCGCACAGATGCGAGGCTTCTTTCACCTTCGCTCAGCCACCTGCAGAACTAGCAGTTGCCATAATGTAACAGACCACCTAAACTCACCACAACATGCCATTTAGGAAAAAACAGATAGCTTTAACAGCTATGGGACAGAATCCACCTTAACATGTTAACTCTCTTATAGTATCCCAAGCAAATAAAAAGGCTATTCACCAGAACAATGAATAAACCCGCTCGCAAAAACAGTCACGTTTAGCGACGTACCTTGCCGGCTCATCTATGAACTGTTAAACAACTATTTTAGCAGGTCCACTATGATTTTCACGGGGAAGAGAACGAGAAAAAGGAAAGGACCTTCAGCAGCGTTTTACATCAGGGAGGTGAGAATCCCTTCTCACGGCCGTGAATGGTCTGTCAACTGACAGACGTTGTGTTATTGGTGCTTCCAGGATCGGTCATGCCAGAGGCAGTTCTCATAGTGAGATACCGAAGGAATGTTTGAAAGAGAACTGCAAATAAGAGCATGTGGATAAAACACTGCTGTTAAAATTACCCCAAACATAATAAACAACTAGGGCTAGGCAATTAATCGAATATCGATCGCGATTACTATTTTGACTGCCCACGATTAAATGAACATGATCAACTGCGAAATTAACGTTTAAAGTTCGTCCTCTGCTAAAACGCTGCTGCAGATCAAATAAAGCGCTTCCTACATTTACAGCCAATCACAATAGAGCAGCGCAGGGATGAGGTCATTTTGTAGTGCCAAAACCCGGAAACGTTGTTTCGCTTTGCGCAAGGAGAAACCATGACATTAACATTATGCTAAATGGCACTACAGAGGTTGTCAGGGACATTAAACATCACGCCGAACGGGAAAAAACTTTACAGGTAAACTCAGGGCTCTACAGTGCGACCATTTCACTCGCGTTTGCGACTGAAAAGTACTTTGTGCGACTGTGAATAAATATTTATTTGCACCAGTGCGAGTGACCTGTTCGGAGTTGTATAATACAATCAGAATAAAAACTACAGGAAGTCCAAAATACATCTGCACCGAGCAACAGTTACTTTCATACTGTTTTTCATCTCCACAGTCAACCAAGCAAGTGTGTAAATACTGCAGAGAAGCCATTATGACAAGTAACTCTGTACATCATCTGCTTCAACTTCACGTTCTCACAAACCGCGATCTTTTATTGATCCCGCAAAATGACCAGAACTTGCACCTGCTCGTGTAAACACAGCGGCTTCACGCAGAGTAAATTAATAATAATGCTAACGCTACAAAGTGGGTTTAATTCAAACTTCTTTATTAAAAAATTCCTCACCAATCATAATAAAGAGTAGCAAGTGTTTGGTCTGTAAACATACAGTATGCTGCCGCTCTCCTTCACTAACTCTAATTCACTTCATTTAAACTCACGGTTGCCAGATATCACTAGAAAAGTCAAGTCTAGTTTACATGTTTTGATTTAATCCCCCCCAAAATATTATCAACAGACATGGACACTGTACTGGGGGAACCGATCTAAAATTTATAAACAAAAATAAAACGACTAAAATGTTAAGACAGAAAATGTTCTCAGTTATAAATAAATCATTTAATATAAAAAAATACATATTATAATAACTTCATTAAATATAATTAAAATGAGAAATGAAATAATGTTTAATTACTATGGGTTGCATTTAATATCAATTTGACATTAAGCTTAGTTTGCTATTTCCTTAGAAAGCTATTAGCCTTTCTTCTAATATGGATCAATTTTGTGTTAGTCTACTTTTAATTTTTCTCTATTGTTTTTAAGATATTGAAAAATAAATATATTATGCTTGTTTATTTATCAATTAACCAACAGTATTTCTCATTGGTATTATTTTAACTCAAGTAACAGTGACCATGAGAAGAGAGCTTACATTTAACTGTTTATGACAGACCTCCTGATTAAAGCTTAAACAAAAAGATTGGTATCTGGATCAGTTTCGGTTGTAAAAATCTTGATCGGAGCATCAGTAATGAACACTGTTAAACTAAAGCGCTTTGCATCTGACAGGTAAATGAACTCACACAATCACATCCTATATGAGATTATTCAGATATATACACAATATACGCAGAGCGGTTCGAGAACTGACTCCAACCCAGAACCATGACAGTGGAAAGTGTCTAATAGTGTAGCTTTAAATATATTTAATAGGAGCAGACTTCAAAAACTGAACATTGATGTTTATTGTATTTGTTTACAAGGTGGAACAGGTTAACGGTTGTTTTTTTGCATACAGTCTGTAAAATTAACTGAAAATATTACATTTAGGTTACCAGAAAGTAAATTAATTTGTCATGGCTGACACTATGTTCCTAAATTCTGTCATAGTTGACCAACTCAAGTTTTCTCATGCCTACTTGTGTGTTATATTGTGGCATGAGAAAACCTAATAAATGTGAAAGTGCAATAAAAATATGTTGTCATTAAAATCAATTAATAATCATGATAAATAATTGAGATCTCAATATTGATCAAAATAATCGGGATTATCATTTTGGCCACAATCGTGCAGCCCTATAAACAACTAAAATATTCAATGAAAAATAACAAGTTGCTTAATAATCTCCACACATTTACTCTCCTTAAATATACCAGGTCCTATGAATTTACATAAATATACAATTTGGAAAAACCCTTGTCCTTGGCACAGGTCAGTCCGTACAGGATTTCGCCTTTTTTTGCTGCCAGAAATGTTTGATTTTGCTGTGTCTTTTTTCAAAATTTGAAAAAATTCTTCTTCAGGAAAACTACTCAAATTGGTGAAATTGCAAATGCTTGCAATTGTTTTGTTGGTCTTTGTTGGTAAATGCGACCTTTTAGCTGTACTTATGTTCAACACTCGTGAATTGAGGAGGGCTTTGGCTGAAAGCATATCATGATGACGTCACATGACGCATCTTGGACCAAATCTTCAGAACATATGCGGTAATTTTGAAAAATTGCCAGCTCGTTGAAGTTTGCTTGATTTTGCATTAATTTCTTAGATCACAACATTGTGAAATCTTGGAGGGACTGCAGAAAGGATAAACTAATAACACTAACATTAGCAAACTTAAATGCAACCTAATTTACTAGCAGTGAAATAACCTGCAATTATCACAGGTTGACAATTTGAACTGTTATACTCCTAGTGGTTTATTTAGCAGTAAACATACCATAACAATAAAATTCATTTTGATCAACATTAACTAGCTTCGGACAGGTCTGGCAGGTAAAAGTTTCCATTTAGCACAGCATCCTCTCTCAAATGTCAAACGTTATTGGTCCAAAGAAGTGGAGGTTATTTAGTGACCTCACTAACGGAGCTCAGGTGTGACACTACAAAAAGGGTGTGTTTTAAAGGGAAATTTGTGACTTATTTATTTATTTTTTAGGTCTCACCCTACAACGTGAGCTTTTATATGCTACAATCATCAGAGAGGAGAATAGAGCCATACCTGCAGGTAGTCCGACTGAATGGCTGTAAGCAGTTGATCCTTGGTGAGCTCATAGAGCACATCTGAGGTCATGACTTGGCTGAACTCCTCACACAGGAAATGCATGGCCTGTCTGTGGACCCATTTTGAGCCGTACGGCTGAGAGCTCCACTTCAGAATGGCGATCAGCGACTCCAAAGAGATGCTCTCCACAATTATATCCTCACAACCTAGGGGAGAGAGTGAGTGAGAGAGAGAGAGAGAGAGAGAGAGTGAGAGAGAGAGAGAGAGAGAGAGAGAGAGATTTGTTTTCTAAATTCTCTTCAAAGGTGAAGGGTATAATCTCAGCCTGCATACTATTCCACCCCATTCAGATGGCTGACTTTTTCTATTTTAAATCTAACACATGCATCCAGCAAACACTAACTTCTCAAGGACAGATGTGTTTGGAGGGCAGAGATAAGATCAGCCTGAGCTGTCTGCAGAGCCCCAGCACAGCGCACCCACAGCTCAACACCTGGGTATCGCCGCATGTAGTGGTAACACCACCAACCCTGTGATAATCCGGAGCTTTTCAAAGGCTAATGCTTTCTGCACCATGGGCCTCTGCTGATGTTATCACCAGCAGAACAGAGTCTCATCCGCCCAACAGCTGCCTGTGCAAACACACAAAGCCAGGGCAGCACAACACTGTAGCGTGTAAATGAAGATTCAAATCATCCAGGTGACGATACAACAAAAACGCCTTTAAGTTAAGAACACAAGTTTTAGGTATTAAAAATGTGATGCATCACAGTGTGAAAAAACAAAACAAAACAAAACAAAACAAAAAAACAAACAAGATTTTTTTATAATCACAAGGTGAATAAAAATGTATTCAAATCAAATCATGGGGTGTTTAGACATTCCCAACCCTACTCAGGAGAAAATCAATAATAAACACTATAAATTAATTAATAAAGACAGCTGACATACACCAAGACTGGGAAATAATATCACAGTCAAATCCTCCCATTTGTTTGACCCTACTCCCTAAACACTTCTACAGGCAGGGTGCATACCAGAACAGTCTTCAATTCCATTAACTCTCAAACCACAGCAATGCCTTTGAATTCGTCACACCTTCCGGCCAACATCCTCATTCTCCAACACTGCTGCCACGGAAAACAGGAATGCATACTGCTGGCTGTTAATGTATTCAAAGTAGCTACTGGGGTGTGATGCTACATACACTGACAGCTCATGCAGAAAAAATATTAAGGCGGCAGCCAAAAGGTGTAATAATTTTAAAACACTTATATACCGTTTATGGGCACACAAGCCAAAATAAGGTAATTGGACATATTGCAAAGGTGATGTCAGACAGACAGGCAGAGAGAGAGAGACAGACAGACAGACAGAGACCGGCAGAGAGAGAGAGAGGGAGAGAGAGAGAGACAGACACAGAGAGAGAGAGAGGGAGAGAGAGGGAGAGAGAGAGAGAGAGAGAGAGAGAGAGAGAGAGAGGGAGAGAGAGAGAGAGAGAGAGAGAGAGAGAGAGAGAGAGGGAGAGAGAGAGAGAGAGAGAGAGAGAGAGAGAGAGAGAGAGACAGACACAGAGAGAGAGAGAGAGGGAGAGAGACACGTACACACACACAGACAACCAGACACACATGTGCACACCACACACCCCTCTCTGTCTGTCAACTGCTGGCAATAGTAGAGCAGAGTTTTTAAATGTCACTTCCCTGGGCCAGTGCTGGATGTTGAAAGCACCACACGATCATCTGAATTCAGGGGATTTTAAATCGCCACCACAGCACTCTCATGCTCAATCAGCATACCTTATTTTCTGATTCCAATTTAGCAGCTAATATTTTTGATGAACAGAAGTGAGGATCTACTTTAGTCTGTCAGATTTGGAGAGTTTTGCAGCAACAACATGAAAGCGTTTCATCTTCAAAAGGATAGAAATGCCGAAACGAGGATGTGGCATAAGTGATATAAAACATGATTAGGAATGCAGTTCACATTTATGATAGTGTTCAACATGGGGAGTAATGAAGCCGATATACATGCCACTTGATAGGAGCGGAAATTTGCTGCTTCAATCAAACACAGATTTACATTTCCTGCATAAATTTGCTAAATAAGCAAATCGCATTGCATCTAAAGTCAGATTTTCTGTACTAAAGTAGTGTAGAGTAGATGCGGATGAAGTCTTCACTCCTCAAGTGGCTGTTTAAATTGATGAAGGTAAAAATCAGGGTTTGCCTTCATCGTTAGTAGCAGGCTGAAGTGAAATAAATGGATGGATTGAGGGAAGGAAAGGGAGAGAATCCATCTCCCACTTGCCATTACATTTATTGCATCCGGCCCCCCCCTCGATGCCAATAATCCTTCCATTATCTGCTTTTAACACATTCCCCAACTCCGTATCTCCCACAACAGCTGGGGGACGCATGCACGCACGCTTTGGAGGTCATGCCAGAAAGATGAAATGCCTCTGTACCCCATTAACTCACTGGGATTCACAGGACTATATAAACATTTAAAAGTTCCGCATACACAATATACGCCTGTGTGACCGGTTTTAACATGAAGCCTAAATCTGGAGCAATCTTCCTCCAAAATTTAAGGAAGCAGAATCGAAAATCATAAATTGGACTTAAAATTGCTTTTACCTGCCGAATAGAATACGTCAAAACCTCAGAATTTCTCAAACGAGTCCAATATAGTAAATAAGAAATGTTGAGGTATTGGAACAGTTCTCCACTTCTATAGGATTTACTAACAATACTCAAACTTTAATGTTCTCTAATGTAATGCAGGTAGCATTAGAACATGTGATTGAGCTTGTTCTGCATGTGAAGACATGAATTGCTTGGCTGCCTGTAGCTTTTAGAGTATTAATTATTTATTAAATATGTCCATCAAATATGTCAAGTAAGTGCCTGAGGTGACCGACAGCCAAAAAAAATAAAAAATAAAAAAAATAAAAAAAATAATTATGTCTTAAAAGTAGAGGATCGGTACCTTTGAAAATTGTTGACTTGTGAACTTTGTTTCTTATGACAAAGAAAGAAAAATCATGTTTTGTATATTTAAAAAAAATTAAGCCCCAAAACCTTACATAATTAAAATAATAAATTAATTTATCAGATTGGGGTTTGTCTTTTCAAAGACATTTTGGTTAAAAATAAAATAAAATTAATTAACAGTAAAAAAAAGTTGTGGTTTAAGCTGTGTGTGTTACCATGTGTGTTAGTTAGAAGTGGCCTGTCCATATAATTTCATAAAAGATTAAAATAAATTGCTTTCCCCTATCCACACTCTCTTGCTTTCTCTCCGAAGTATTTTTCCTTGTAAAATCCCTCCTTGGCACATGAAAATTAAGGGAAATTTTAATAAATCATACACAGGGGAAGATATTTATTTATATACTAGAGAGAGTACATTTTATGACTGGATAAACACAGCTATCTGCAGGAATTACTATGCATATTAGTCATTATAAGTCACAGTTTCTTTTTAAACTTGAGTAAGAGACAGAAAAAAAAACTAAGCTTTAGGCAATATGTGAACTAATTTGAATCTGAAACCTAGAAATCATTGTTTAACACAACAGCACTCTGGAATGCCATATATATATATATTTGAAGCCATGTACATAAAAAATATAGGTTAATACGAGAGACATGAGGGGAAACTAAAAACCATGAGCTCATTTGAAAACAGCCTCAGACATGAATTTTTAAGGGCGGAACAATAACACAAAATTCATAAGATGCAAAATGATAGTGTTGTCTCCATACATTTTTGATACAGCAAAAATAAGCATTGCCTGAGTAGGTGACTTAGGATCCCACTTTCAACTGAAAATGCCATTGGAATGAAAATTTCCATTTTCATTACTGAAACCTAATGGCGAGATAGTGTTTGCATGATGCAATCCACAGCATATAATGAGACAAAGCTATGCATTAGATTGTAACATTAAACTTGACTAATTAATGCTGCGTTCGAAAAGGCTGCCTGAATGCAGCGGAGTAATGTTTTTGTAAATGGTCTGCACTTTTTTCCAAATCACTTTACACAGTGTCTCATTCACCCATTCATACACACTCTCATACACCAATGGTAGCAGAGCTGCCATGCAAGGTGCTAACTGGCCATCGTGAGCAACTTGGGGTTCAGTGTCCTTGCCCAAGGACACTTATGTACACGGTATGTTTAGACATGTGGGCTGGGAATCGAACTGCCAACCCTACGATTAGTGTACAACCCGCTCTACCATCTGAGCCACAGCCGGCCCATGTGTATGTGCTTGTGTGCGTTGCTACGTCTTTCATTTCATTCGTCTTATACTGACAAATACGGAATATATAACCGAGTGATAGCGGTACGGATACATATTTACTCTTGTTTTGTTTATTTGGCACACTGTTACATTCTGATCTACCACTGACTAATCATCAGCACCATAACTCCTGGGAAGCCAAAGTGCTCCCAAAACACCAAACGTGAGAGATATGGGGGGGATATTCCAGTTCCTGCTTGCTCCTGACCGAATCCATTGCTGCAGTTTGTTGAATGTATTGGTCAAACTATAGAGTCATGTGAAAAAAATAAGTACACCCCATGAAAATATTTATTTATTTATTTATTTATTTATTTATTTATTTATTTAGACAAGCAAACATTTGATCATCTTTGAAACGGTTTCAAAAAATGTCAAAAATAAATAAATAAATAAATAAATAAATAAATAAATAAATAATTCTATGGGGTGCAATTATTTTTTCACATGACTGCATATGATGCACCATATTGTTACACCCCTAGAACTCTAGGACTTACACTCTAGATTATAGAATCTTCTAGTGATATGGTGTACGCTTATAATATATTACATAAATAATTCTCAAACATAATAAGCTAATAGACAACACCTAGAAAAACCTTTCAAGCCAACCGAAATTCAATTAGTCATCAGCTGCCTAAAATGCCCTGAAGGAAAGTCACAGCTTTGCTGATCTTTATTTCTCCCTTTGCTGAGCCATTCGGATATCAGCAATCTAAATATGAAAACACCAAACCATTTTTAGCCATCATGTTTATACTGTAAAAACGATGTTTTCATCATTGTGATCCAAGAATAAAAATGTGAATAGGAAATTATAGTCGCAGGCAGACTCCATACACTACTTCATTACACCCCTTCACCTGCCTACAACAACTGACGTAGGCTATTTGAGATATTTAAAAATAAATAAATAAATAAAATCACAATTGCAACTGTATTGCTCTAAATCAAAAGAGATAGATTATCTTTGCCAACTGAACAGAAGAGGGTTTAAGGCAAAGCAAAATTCTGTTATTTTATCTGGTTTGTCCTTTGCCCCCCGTCAGTACGCCATCCTTTCTTATCTTTAATGGATTCTACTCAAACATGTGCATCATCAAATTTTGAGTGCTTTAATAAATGCGAAAAAATCTCACTGGGGGAACGCCATCTCACTGTTTCTTACCTTATCCACAAAAGTAATGTATTACCTGTCAGTGACGATACCTTTGAAGTGATCAAGCACAGCAGCTCATCACTCACTAATCCATTGAAAGCAAATTTACATCTAATCTTTGAAAGTATGAAAATATTGACCAGAGAAGCATTAACCCAACAATTCTGAAAATGTATTCAAACCATCCTGTATCGCTCATTTATTTATACAGTCGTGAGCACAACACAGGCTTGTGAAACAGTGATTTGTTTTTTTAATTTATATTATCATTTACAGATGAAGGGCTTACTATGAGTAGTATTCATTTTTCTGGCACAAAAATAATAGGCAATAAGCTGGGATCTACAACAAAGAAACCCCTCAATGCAACCTCATGAATTGAACAAAAAATAAAAAATAAAAAATATGGATCAAATCGTAAGGAGGGAGACATTTCACATAGAAAAGTCTCCTCCCTTGCCTGTGCGCTGACCTCCTGCTACAGGTCAGACTTGAATACACAATAAGCTAACAGAAACCAGAACTGAGAACTTACTGAGCAGAACAGAGAATAAAAAAAAAATTTTTTTAAATGAAGTGGGGGGAGGTGGGCGGGTTTTGCGTTGCAACGAGAGTAGCTTTAGTTTTTGGAAATGTAGTCTAATAAAAACGAAACAACCAAAAGAATAAGGCCATATGGAAATGTTGTGTGGGCTAAAAGTAGAATGTAGGAGACAGCTATAAAAGAGCTTTTGTTTCAGCATTAAGCCCCCAAAGATCTCCACAGGATTCTAAATCCTAAAAATCTGATGTCAGTCCCTGAAATCTACCCTTGCTTGCTGTCACCGGAAAAACAATCCCTTGATGACTAAGTAGTAATAGTCACTTTTTTTTTTTGGAAAATCCATTATTTGCTAAATATTTAGGTAGCCAATGAGTTGTAGAAAGAACAACTATAACAGATGGACTTCGTACTCCCTTAAAGTGATAGTTCAGCCTAAAATGAAAATTTGGTCATCACTCACCCTCACGTCATTCCAAACCCATAAGATTTTCATTCATCTTCAGAACACAAATGAAGACCTTTTGATGAAACCAGTGAGATTTACGTTCTTCCATTTACAGGCCAAGTAACCGAAACTTTCAAGCTCCACAAAGTTCATAAACTTTTTGAATGTCCGCTCTCACAATACTACAGGACCCGGAAGTGCTGCACTGTTTACAGCAGAGGAAGAGGGACGCTGTACAAACCGAGTCGCATAGATCAAGCGTTGTAACAAAGATGTCTGCAGATTTGGGCATGGAGGAGGACTTGCATTTTCTTTGTCCGCTCTCATGTTAACACGCATGCGTCATGGTTCTCTCATAAACATGTGTCAGAGATCTATGAGGGAGTGAATTTTATTTCCTGAATAAAAGACAGTTTTTTTGCGCAACACAAAGCATTTACAAATCGCTTCATAAAATTGGGATTAAATCGCTGGAGTCACACGGATGACTTTTCCGATGCCTTTATGTACTTTTTGGAGCTTGATCGTTTTGGTTGCTTGGACTGTAAATGGAGGGACAAAAATCTCACAGGTTTCATTTAAATGTCTTCATTTGTGTTCCAAAGATGAATGCAAGTCATGAGGGTGAATAATTGATCATAGAACTTAAATTTTTTGGTGAACCGTCCCTTTAAACTCACCGATACTCAATATAGCTTTAACATGGGAAAACTGATACCGTATCATTATCCTTATATAGTCATAGTCTCTTAATTGGCATAATCTTGGTGGACAAAAATCTTTGTGCATGCACATATTAGGGATGTGACCGAATATGAATACGTTACTCAAAATGAAAAGATAATGTGTTTTAAAACAGATAAACAGGAGACACACTACTCGCGTTTTTTAAGAATGCTTGCCAGAAAGCTTGAGACTAGTGGTGTGTTACTGGACTAGGATCCGGGGGATCACAACAAAAAAAAGTTGTATGAGCAGAAGGTTTTTTACTTCACACAGGCATTAGACTGTCAGAGCCAGTGTGAGATTCACAAACCATGCAGACCTTTTCTACCACTAGATTTTTTCCAGAGTTTCTGAAGGCATAGTGGTAGGGTTCGTAATTTACCTAATTTAAAAAAACCGAACACACACACACACACACACACACACACACCCACACACACAAAAAAAACAACACACTATTCCGTTCATGCCACACCCACTTCAGATTTGCAGATACAGACACAGATAGAATCATTGCTGTTACAGCTGTAGCGCATGTGAAGCAGCTCTTACCTTGGGCCAACATACTGAACTCCAGAAACAGGGCAATGTGGTAGAGCTCCATGGCTTCCTCTGTGCGTGTGGGAACAGCACCCTTGCCAGAATTGTTACCCGCCCCCAGGGATTGTGTCTCACTCAGACTGCCCATTGAAGGACTGCCACGCATCACTAATGCTAGGTCTACGACATCTGTGTACATGCAGTGCAGGATGACACGAGCATACTTCCGTGGGATGATTGACTCATCCAGGACAATGAGTGTAGGCGTTTGTAGTGTTCTCTCGGTTAGCTCTTCACCAGTTCGGACACGACGCTGCAGAAGGTTCCGGAAGAAAGGAGAGCGCGCCGAGAGCACGGCCTTGTGGGCTCTCAGGTCCTCCTCTGAAGATGCCGAATGGTCGTTTTTTACAATGCTAACGCCAGCAATCCCTCCACCACTAATCCCTCCTACAGCATCACAAGCTTCTACACTCTCAGGCTCAGAGCAGAAGCTGAGCACAGAGTCATAATAGCACATGGAGTGAAAGAGCATCCTCATGTCTTCCTCCAGAGCGTTAGGCATGCCAAACTCCTCACTCAGCTGCCTGAGGACATCCACGTTCCTCAACCGGGTTTCCGCCTCTCTGTTGGCGCCTCCCAGCTCACCCGTGTACAAGAAATGTAGCAAGGCAGAGAACATCATGACATCCATTCCTGCTGTGCCGACATCAAGTAGCACCTCTGGTCCGTTGTAGCTTGAATTGGCTGAGCCTGTAGAGGATAGCAAGCTCTTGAAGAAAGGGCAGCGGGCAGCCAGGATAGCACGGTGGGCAGGGAAGCACGCATCCTGAAAGAGCAGGTCCACGTCGGCACAGTGTTTGTGCTGGAAGAGAGCGGCCATGCAGGATCGCAGAGTGGCAGCTTCAGGCCGGGCCAGGCTTGTGGCCAGGTTCAGCTCTTTGAGCGCAGCTGTGCCCTCATACTCCTCCACTAGGGCATTGGCATCACATACATGCCAGCCTGAGAGCAATTCACGCATGTGCCGGGCATGGTCGGCTGAGCGGCTCGCCTTGCGGCGGCGGATGAAGCGGCGCTTGAGTGTGGCCAGACCAGAGCTCCTCTTCTTCCGCTCGGGAATGCGGTCATGGCCTCCATGCTCCAGGCTGTAGAGCTTTGGCTCCCACGTGTAACTCTGCTGCGTGTACAATGACGTTCCTGACAGGATTAGACAAACAAATGATATTAGCCTTAAAATGTCATTACACATGTGCATTAATGGGTCCCATCCATTGCACTACTTTATCATTTAGATACCACATCTATATTCTTTTCTGAATGATTTGGCCTGTATGCATGACTATTTTTTTTGTATGCATTGTTATGAGAAAGGGGCCATACAGATAAATAAATATTACGGGTCCAAGCACTGACCGCTAGGTTTTCACATTTCACAGAGATCTTAAATCCTAGAAACCAAATTTGGTAGGAAGGTCAAGTTGAATGATGCGTGTTCTATTTTGTGAACAAATCCCCCAAATTGAATTGATGTCAAAATATTTGCAACAGTACATTCAAAAATAATATGGTTGCAACAAGAAAGTCAGTTCTTTGGAACGGAGCTTGGTTAGCATAAACAGCTGCTACTTATATAAAGCTTTGATGGATTCTCATGAAACTTGAAAGTCTTACAGTAGATGACTGTTGCCTTATGGCATGAATGTCATGATTGGCATGCCCCCAAAATTGTCTTTGTAGTTTGTTTAATATAAATGACTAGGGTTAGATACAGAAAATAAAAATCAATTTTTTAAAAATGTCCATCTCTGAGAATTGCAGTGCTTTGTATTGTAGTATTGTACTGTGACAGAAGTCTTTCAGTAAAATCAAGCATACTATGTAACGTAGGTAGGTCAGCGCTTTAATTTCCAGCCTCCTGTGTCTTGAAACGCAAAACTACCAGCCATTTAGGCTGCATGAACACATTTTCCTTGAACTTAGCGGACCTGAAAACAAGCAGCTCCCAAAAAAGCAAGCAGTTGAGTTGGCTTCCGCAGCACATTAGTAGTTTCTTTTCTTAATGGTTTTGGTGACACTCTGTTAAATCACAGTCTCCAGCTCCATTTCATTGGTAATTGAACTGCACTTTCCACACTGGGGAATTAAAAATCATTACAGATATGTCACCAAACTTCATAGGCCAAGGTTAATCATCAAGAAAAAGCTATGAGTACTGCTATCCTTCTTGAATTCTATATAAACTGGCAATGCGCTGAACCAAATCCATTTAGTTTCTTTTTCTACATTTAGAGTGTTTATTCACTGGTAATCAAAGCTGCCCTGAAACATTCACTTTACAGTTTAATCAGCAAGTGAGGTTCTGTGAAAGTCTTAACTGTTTAGAAAATGTCTCTGGACTGTCAAGAGAAATGTATAATTTAGTGCAATCTGACATACACTGATGAGAACTTCAACGAAAATGGATTATACATGCAGTTCCACAAAGTGCTCCTTAGCTTGATTATTTAAATACACACCAACGAAGGTCTGCTGAGCCTGTGTGTTTCCACCAAAGCGTGGAGAGCATGAGTGTGGGTAGCTGGAAACATTGGCTCCCATCTTCTTCCTCCCTCTTCCTTGTCACTTCTTCACTTGTCTCCTCGTCATTACGGCCCAGCGAGGAGCATGCTTCCTCAGCTGCCTTCTCTGGAAGTTAGTGCCTGGACTGGAGTCACACTCGAAGTCAAGGAGAAAACAGCCATGCCTACTGTAAACAAAAGGTGGGGACAACTCAGAGTCATGGTGGTAAACTAATCGCTGATTACAGTCTTTAAATAACTCAAGATAAGGTTTTTGATTTCAGGAGTACCCAAACTGGTATCTACGAGTCAGAAATATTTGGATGTGATTTAATTAACTGGCTTAATAATCTGACTTCACACAATACAGAGAAAAATACCTCATATCAGGAGTTCCCAAACTAGGGGTCATGACCCAACATAGGATCGCTCGGTTTACAAATGGAGTCGTGAGAGGAATGCATAACTTCCTCTTCATTTATTTTACGAATTCAATTTAAGAGTGCACATGCACCATGTGGGCACTAGTGTAGGAGTTTAACAATAAAATTTTACTCATTTCTCAGACCATCTCCCTTCGGTAGTTCCCACACAACATAGGAGTGGAACAGGAAACAAAAACAACAATGTGTGGAAACATTTACTGAATAAGGCCTTACAAGTCCCCTTTCCAAGATTTGTAGGTGCTGCTCCTGTGGTGATGAATGTTTTGTCTATCTGTGCCCCTGGTATGTCTGCGCAACTGCTCTAATGCATGGTTACGTGACTTGGTAGAGGTGAAACTATGCTGAATTAAATGCCTCTGCATATCCATCCAAGATACTTTCAACAGTTAAGAGAAAAGCTCTACAGCCAAGTTTCAAGTCTCAATGAGGGAAATTCAGGAGAGAATTAATGAGTTAGAAAGATCATCATGTTCCACTCTTAGTGTCACATTTTAAAGGAAGTCATATTTGGGTCTTTCCAGTCTTAGATCATTGTAGACATTAAATAAACTCAGCCAAAAAAAGAAACGTCCGCTCACATTCAACTGCTTTTATTTCCAGCAAATTTCTTCACATGTAAATATTTGTTTCAACGTGAAAACATTCAACAACTGAGACATAAACTGAACAAGTTTCACAGACATATGACAAAACACAAATGGAATAATTGGGGGGCGGGGGGTCAATATCAAAAGTAATAGACCGTATCTGGTGCGGTCCCCAGCTGCTTTAAGTACTACAGTGCATTTCATCCACATGGACTGCACTAGATTTGTCAGTTCTTGCTGTGAGATGTCACTCCACTCTTCCACCAAGGCAAGTTCTCAATCCCATCTCGTGGGGGAACACATGGTTACATGTAATTTTCCACTGCACGGATGATCAGCTGTCCTTCCTGTATCCCTGTAACTCTGTCTTAGACATCTTACATTACAGACATTGCAGTTTATTGCTCTGGCCACATCTGCAGTCCTCATGCCTCCCTGCAGCAGGCCTATGGCATGTTCACGTGGGTGAGCAGGAACCCTAGACATCTTTCTTCTGGTGTTTTTCCCGAGTCAGTAGAAAGCTCTCTTTAGTGTCCCAAGTTATTGTAACTGTGACCTCAGTCGCCTACTTTCTGTAAACTGTTAGTGCCTTAAGGATTGCATAGGTGCATGTGCAATAACTGTTTATGGTTCATTGGACAAGCATAAAAAACCCTTTACAATAAAGATCTGTAAAGCTTATTTGGATTTTACAAAAGTATCTTTAAAAAAAATAAATAATCTCTTGAAAAAGCGACTTTTTTTTGCCAAGTTTATACGCAACATTGAAAGTAGGGTTTGCTTTTGCTCTTTCTCTCAGACAATATGGTACACATTCTGATACTTTGTACAAGATTCAATACAAAAATGATACAGTTGAAAAAAGTAACAATTCGATACACTTTTGTTCTCTACTGACCAGTCAGAATTCAGTTTTTAGGACAGAGGAGCTTGTGCTTTCTGGTTTTTCAGTAACATGACAAGCTGTGGGATCTTTTTTGTCTTATTAACATCAAGGGGAAAAAAGAAAAGAAAGCGAGAGAGAGAGAGAGAAAGAATGACTGTTTATAGTTGCTAAAATGCAAGTGATAACAGGAACCAACTTGTACTGTGGGTGTATTTTATGGCACTGTGGCAAGTTTTGCATAAAGTTGTGCTTTTGGCCTGATTTCCCACAGACTTTCATTGAAACCAATGTATTTCCAAATTCTCTCTCACACATGTGCAAACCATGGTGTGCACATCGAATTTCACATGCATACATTTTTGAAGGCAATATTTCTTTTTTATTTAATTTCTTTTTTTTACATAACCGTTTTCTTTTTTTGATTCTCAGCATGTAAACTCATGCGGTCATATCTCCAACTGCAGGATACAAAGTGTTTTTTTAAGTCCCTTTTGAAGTGCCCCCCCCCTCGTTACACCCCTACTGTACAGATAAAAAAAGAAGAAAAAAAAAGGGAAAACTGTAAAGATTCCAAACAGTGAAAAATGATTAAAACTTTATTATTATTTTTTTAAACGTAAAGTTAACCATGCTATCTCACATAAAATCATAATATCTGTATTATAGAGACATATCACCTAACCAACCAACACATAATCCAGGTAATGTGTTTAAAGCAGGGTCTTGGCCTGTTTTATGGATAATAACTTACGATATTTTACATGACATTTGAGCTGGACAGAAAAAGAAAAAAAAAAAAAAATTAAATTACATGGTGATTCTTCTGGGCCTTCAAACTGAAATATGCCTGCATTGACCATGATACAGGGTTTCCATGGGTCCTTAAAAAGTCTCAAATCTAATCATCTGAATTTTAGGCTTTAAAATGTCTTAAATACGTATTTTGACAGGTCTTAAATGTTATTTGGATTATGAAGTTAACGTTACTTTTATACTAAGGTCTAAACTTCAGTGTTTTGGGAAAAACTGGTATTGATCATGCTGTTACAAAAAAGGAATGCAAACTGTACAGACTGGTCAGAATTTATCAGAGCACACCTAGTGTGCCGCGATGGATGTGGTGTGTGGGCTAACCATAGTTTCAGATTTTCATTCATATCAGTCATGCTTTGTTTGCCAGTAAGGACATGAAATAGGTCTTAAATTGCATTCATAATGGTCTTAAAAAGGTCTTAAAGTCCTAAATTTAACTTGTTGACACCTGCAGAAGTGATGTGCTGGTGATATTGATTATGAAATCATAACCAACCATAGGAATGGTCAAGCTGGAGTAGGGGAGAAATAACGCATTGTAAGACTGGAATTTCCCCACTTGCGATTAATAAAGTGTTGTTTTATCACATGGAGCAATACTGTGCTGATGTGGTGTGGTACAGTACACAAAGATAGTCTAATGTGCGCGTAAGAAAAAGTGAACAGGCGAGAACAATTTTGCTTCAGTGAGTCATTATTTAAATGGCGGTCTTTGCAAGCCTATGGGACTTGTAATACCCTCCCAGATTTGTTCCGACACCGACTCTGCCTGCGCTGGCAGGAGAAGAACAGTGTTACGTCTTAACTAGCAACAGCAATTAGGCTCTATAGCACATCATCCTACTGTCGGGGAAGCAGTGACCCCCCTACCGTCAGAGCAATACCGAATCACACTGCACTGATTACTGTTCCCTGGGTTGTAGTATTATTCTGACTACAATCAATTAAAAACTAAAATCATACAGCTAATTTCATAATCTTAAATGTTTGAATGCTGTTGTACGCTTGTAAATTCTCCCAGTCATGTTTGTCAAAGAGTGTACTTATTTTTTTTGCTGCTGCAGCACTGAAGTATTTTCTCTCCACCACCCCTTTCTGCAATGTGTGGAATGCCAGTAGTCTTTCTTCTCTACTGTTTATTTGTATGCTCATAAGTTTACTACAAATCTATAGCTGTTACCATGAAGAATGCTAACAGCTTGACTTTTTCCTGGAAGTGGACTACATGAAAGCAACCTAATACTCCATCAATGAAGCAACGGCAACTAGCCTAGAACATGTCACTAAAAACTCACACCATACTGATCTGTGAAAGTCTCTCATCCTATTACCATTAATTCTTCTTAACAGGTGGCTGTTTTTAATCCACAGTGTTAATTAATGCTTTCGTGTTTTGGGAGAGTTATTTAATAGTTCAGCACTTAATCATGGCCAAGTAGGATCTTTTCCTTTCTCTCCAGCAATGGTTCTCTCTCCATATGACATGTACCTCATAAGGTCCTTCATGCAGTCATCCTGCTGATAAAATCAAGCACAAAATTCCTAAACACTGTGTATGCTAGAGAGAGAAAGGTACACTGACATCTTGAGCCCATCTTTTGTTTAGCCCTGGTTTTGTTATTATATTACATCAATCCCTTCAAGATTTAGTGATTTTGCAATAGCAGAAATGAATGCAAAATCAAGCAAACTCCACAATATTCAGAGGAACTTGCATTGATTGACATTGATTTCCTGCAGATTTGAGCCAAGGTGCGCCATGTGATGTCATTACAACGCGCACGTGGGTAAAGTCCTCGTTGATTCACGTGTGTTCAACATGAGCACAACTAAAAGGTCTCATTTACCAACAAACATCATTGCGAAAGACTGTTCAAAACAATATTGTGCAATTGCAATTTCACCATCCATCCATTTTCTATACCGCTTATCCTACAGGGTCGCAGGGAACCTGGAGCCTATCCCAGCAAGCATGGGGCACAAGTCAGGGTACACCCGGGAGGGTGTGCCAATCCTTCGCAGGGCGCAATCACATACAAATTCACACACAACAGACACTTTGGACATGCTAATCAGCCTACCATTCCGGTCTTTGGACTGGGGGAGGAAACCGGAGTTCCCGAAGGAAACCCCCGCAGCACGGGGAGAACATGCAAACTCCACACACACAGGGCAACGGCGGGAATCGAACCCCCAACCCTGGCGGTGTGAGTCAAACATGCTAACCACTAAGCCACGGTTGCAATTTCGCCAATTCGAGTAATTTTCTCGAAACAAAACAAAAAAACCACAACAACAACTCAAGCAGCATCATAAATTTTGAAAAGAGCCACAGCACATTCATTCATTTTTGGCTGCAAAAACACTAAACTAAATCCTGCATGGTCTGTTACATGTAGCTGATTCTAGCGAACTTGTTGCCTTGTCGAACAATTACAAGGACATTGCATGAGGCAGACAGATATAAACTCCACATTCTTCGAACCAAATTAATTGTTATTTATATTCTTAAGGTAAAAACTCAGTCATAAATAATTAGTCTGCTTCAAACACCATCTAGCGCTATGTTCAGAAGGTCTTCCTAGTAGACCTTACTAACTACTAACTGCTCCTCTGAATAAACACAGTGCAGTACTTGTGGCTGTGTTTCATTCTATGCCATGCAGCATTAAGCAGGAACATTTAGCCACCGGCCTATAATTGTTAGAGTCAGAGTCATTTTCCCTGCAAGTAACACTGTTCTCATCTGGTGATCGATTAGGTCATCAGTATTTTAGGAGAGGAGTGAAGTCATGGATGCAGTAAGCAATAAATAATATAGAATTAAAAAGATAAATATATAATAAGCAATAAAATTGCGAGTGATTAAAGTGTTTAAACGTTTTTGAGAAATGGAGTACTTAAAACAAGAAACGTAGCGGCAATCTGAATCAAATCATGCTGATTTCATAAGGAGGGAAAACAAAGCGCATGATTATATCGCAGGGGTGTAAAGCAGATTTCATCTGCGCTGTTCGTTTTTTAAATTTTTTTTTATTCATAGTTGTGCAGTGGACAAAAGAATGAAAATAAATAGTCCCTACTGAGGTTTGCAATACAAAAGCTTTCATTTGGAATGCAGGTTTAAAATTAGTGCATTTCGTGGTGGTGCAACTCATCCTCCTCTCCTCCTGTAAATATAGTGCAAGTTATCCGTTCCACATCCTGTCGTCCTATGCTTTACATAGATCAGACTTTTACTAGGATCATTAATTAACGTGCATGGATGACATGACCTTTTCACAATCAGGAACACAGTTATGTGAAAACACTTAGAAAATAAAGACCCTAGCCAGGCTCAAATAATATTGCCTAATACAGGACTTGCGATGTGGGGAAAGAACACCACAACTCAGACGAAACGTTCGCCCACAGCATGACACAATGTGCTGTATGAAAACCTTTATCAGGAGTAGATAAGAACCAGCTACACTTTTCCTCTACCAGGAATTCATACACATTTTCTCCCTCTTGGTTTCAATAAATGCACCATATTAGGTTTCCAGGCAACCAAAACATTAGACTGGGCAGCACAATAAAGCTTTTACTTTCCCAATAGGCTTGCTAATTATTTTTCACTTGTCCACCAGTGACTGTGCTGGACAGATTCACCGCATCTTTGTGTGTTTAAAGTGCATGTTTCATAATTTGACTCCATAACTTCCACACCTTGCAAATTTTTAAATTACATAACCGTTTTTGAGAAGATAGACAAGTGCGTGTTTGGGTGTATGAGAAGGACATCATTAAGTAAGTAGAAAAGGAGACCGGCTCACTCAGATAATACCCTATAGTCAGACAACAGAAAATAAGCCTATATTAACCAAACCTAAACACACAAAAACATGTGCTTATTAGTCTACATGAGAAATGGGAACGAACAGAAATACCAGTCTGAGCTAAACCAGATCTCCAGAACTCTTAGCACCTGCAGAAGTGGGAGGGGGAATTTGTGCGTGTATGCGTGCGTGCGTGCATACACTGATGAATCTTCTCTGCTGCATAGCCAGTCAATTGCTCAGTAGAGTGAAACACAAGCTTTTACCCAGCGCTCAATCTCTGCTCAGCACTAATCCACCACGTAAATCACATCGACTCCCAACTCAATACTCTGGCATGGTGGGTATATGCTACAGTAAATAAAACCCTAGTCACTTAATACAGGAGTACAAAGATAAAAAGATAGAAACAGAAAAGTAAAAACACATACAACGCTGCAATTTAACAGACCAATATTATTTGTCAAAAGGGGACAAATCCATGCACTGAATACAGCTACTGTAAACTGAATTAAGGGTTTGAAGGGTGGAGGGGGGGTGGAAGCATGTTGCGATGGCCACTGAGGCTGGATAATGTGACGCTAATGAGAGGGGACAGAACCAGGCTACAGGCGACTGGCTGAGCCTCATCCGGGAGCGACCCCGTGGACCATCACCAACCCCCAACCCTTACCACTCTCCAATAAAACTTGTATTGAAACATTTGGAAATGACTGAAGAACAATGGATTAAGCCAATCCTGAATGGTATAGGAGGGTTTTTTTTTTCTTTTTTCAGCAAGGTCTGGAACAACACTTATTACAGTTATAAAAATTTAACTAGTCAAATAAATAAATAAATAAATAAATAAAATTAAATCATATGATGACTTGTACAATTCTAACTATCTCTCCCATTCAAATCAAGACGGTCTTGCTTACACAAGACGTGTAGGATTTTGACTCCCCACTGACTCAAAAGGTCATGAGTAATTTACTATGAAACACTTCCTAAAGCAAAAAAAAGGACTATCATAAGGATGTGACTAACAGTAGAGCTTCAAGCTAAGATTTGACTCACTTTTGCACATGTATAACAAATCTAAAGCTACAATGTTTTAAAAAGAATTACTTGTTGCAGTGTAGGGACAATGAAGGCCATTAAAATTATGATTAGTCATTTAGCTTTCAAAGTAACAATTCAAAGTAAATCATAAGCCTAAGCTTCTATATGGGAAAACCTCACTGCATCACAGGTGTTTTAAAAACTTTGTTTAGTCAAGCTTGCAAAAGTAACTACGACGTGCTTGTTCCTTTTTCGAGTATCAATAGCAAAGTAGCCACCTTATCACCATGACGCAAACTCCGGTGGCCTGGTGGATAAATAAAACCATTGTGATACATGTAGCCTTCCATTCTACTTCCTTATGTTCCTTACGTCCTGACATTTTCTTTTGCAACAAGAGAAGGTTATAACTCGTCCTGATAGTGCACCCAGCCATACAATAACAGATATAAACAAAATACTGCGGCCACCATACTTCATTGGGGATGACAACTGCTCAAAGTGTTGATGCTACTCCCTATGGAGAAGAAGAAATTCTCATTGTTCTCCACTGAGGATAGGAATATTTCAAAGTGTGGATATTGTTCTTTATTGAAGTGAAGAACTGCAATACTGTTCTCTACTGAGGGCGAGCATATGGGGTGCGATAAAGCAAAATTCGATAATTAAAATCGGGTTAAGGTAGATGGTGAGCTCCATGTAGCCACTTTACAAATGTGACCAGCCAGCTGAGATCACTCACTGTACACATGCCTGGGCTCATCTGCAAGCGCGGGTAGGCAGTCGGAAGGACACTTAATACGCTGTAGTGCTAATACCTTAGTCAAGAATGGTGGGCTGCTGGAATTTGGACCCTGTGTGCTGATCGATAAATGTATGCAATTCTCCATTTCGTTTAGAGCTGGTCAGCAAAAAAGCTGTCTTAAGCAAAAGCCACTTTATATTTGCATCGTCATTGAATCATCTGCCAAGTCACAGGATCACACACCGAGTAGAATCAGAGTTTATCCAATTTCTCACCAAGACCATCTTTTCATCAAATGGCCTTGGCCTGAATGTATTAGTCTGCACTTGATGGTGACTGCAATTCTCACATGCCCAATTGGACAGAATCAAAAGGGTAACCAAAGAGGATTTGCCATTAAATACATCAATATAACAGACATTTGAATAGCACAGAAACTATTAAATAAGTAATATGAATAGCATCCAGATTTTATTTTCTCTTTTTGTTTGTCGGTCCAGAATACATCACATTCCTGCAGTGCTACGGCTCTGTCCTTTGGCTCAGTCTGTGAAGTGTGGGTCTGTTTAGCCATTCTGAGCACCAAAACAAAATGTAGTTCGCAAGCCAAAAGATATAGCATGTTTGGTTCACATCCTGAAGGTAGTCAAACGGCTCTCTTGTTGCAATCAGTCCACGTGCAAGTTCACTTAGAACTGAAATGAGACCAACTCGCTCAGATGCTCTCGATCGGTTTTGTTTTGGGCTGTATTCGAGTGTGATCGTTGTGTTCTCACACACACTAAGGGGAAATAAGGAACCAGGATTTGATTCAGAAAGAATAAACGCACATATGAAAGCACTCTGAAGCATTCCCAAAGCAGTAGCCTAGCACCTGATCTGTGGGTTCTCAACAGAAATCCACATTTCCTGCTTTCTGGAGTCCCGAAAAGAGGAATTCAAGAAAGAGGAATAAGCTTCTCTTGTTTGCATCTAGTGCCAATCAGTGTGAGCATGCCACTGCCAGGTTACGTGCCAAAGCTGCAGAGACAAGCCAACAAGTTGAAGGAAGCGTCAGAACATGCAAATAAACAGCTGGCTCTAGATAAGTTTATCAGTGGCTCTGCTTGACCTGCAAGGCAGATGTGGGCCACTGAGGTGTGCTTTACACCAATCTCCCTGATCCAAGCCCGCTCGCTCACTCATCAACCACTGCATGTGCCAACAGATGGCAGAAGTACACACCCTGGTCTCTCTTCACCCCAAACCAACTGATTTACTAAAACTTAATACCACAGTAAATTAGCCATTACTCACTCCGGCAGTACTGAAATTAGTACTCAGTACACTCTGGCTAATTCAAAAACCTTTACTGAGAAACATTAAAACATGTCCAATAATGATAATACTAGTAATAGTACTAATAATGATAACACATATTACTTTATTTTCCACTTTAAGTCCAAAACAGCCAAGTAATTTACATTTACAAATGGAAATGATTCAGTTACTTATGAAGGAGCACATGGCATACAAATCTATGACAATACTACAAATCGTGAAGTGTACTTAATGAGGATTTTTGTTGCCCGTGTCAGTGTTTTTTTTTCTTCCCCCCTCAGCAGAGTCTGCTGACTCGATAGTTTTAAATGTTTCTACTGCACATACCACCTAATAGGTAACAGGCAGCTATAGGTTTCCCTGAGGCTGAATCACAACATACAGCAACGTCAACACTTCTCATTCAGACAGAAAGGCTAAACAATGGCAGCCTGTGTGTACTGCACTCATGTTTAGCCCACACAGGGTCAGACAGCGGAAACTACACAAACCACACACTGTTGGAAATTGAGAGACAAAAGCAGGACGGATCAGAGTCAAAAGGCAGAAAAATGTGGAGCAATTTGCGTAAGTGGTTAATAAAAATAGAACAGGTTAAGTAGTCAATCAGTTATTTTATGGGTAAAGAAAAACCCTAAGACCAGTAAACATGGACCACTGAACATGTGTGAACTTGTGAGGGTACAATTAAATGTACAATTAAACTGCTGCTTTAAAGCTCTGCACAAAGCCTGACTGTCTGACAGCGTACCGTCACTGTCTGCAAGAGTTTTAGATACATCTACATATGCATGAGTTTTAGATACATCTACATATTTTTATGTATTTTTTTATGTATTTTATTTATAATATTTTATTTATTTTAATGTATATTTTTATGAGTTTTAGATACATCTACATATGCATGGAAGTGTTTCACCAAAGGCACTGCAGCACAAAAATCAGTAAATTTAATCCATCCTTAAGGGATAGCAGTTAGTTTTCACCAGTAAGCTCCTAAAAACAAAAGAGCAAGACTTCTTTTCTCTCTCACTATTTTCTAGCGACAGTTAAGATCATAACAAAGAGAAATCCAACAAAGCAATAGAGACAGCAATGTAGTAGCAGACAAGATAGTTCCAGAGCGCAGGGCAGCTATACAACATGACTGTGCTAACCGATCTACAAGTTCACGAGCATGATGGTATTGATCAAGAATGGCAATATTAACACTAAAGTTGAAGCTGTTGAAGGGCATATTGAAAGACTAAAGCGCTGCTGCATCCCACTGGCTCCACTATTAGAAGGTAGACGAACAGCATTGTGGGTAATGTAGGAAAATATTAACCAAAGTAAAAATAGACCAACATGTTGATGAAAGAGGTTGAAAAATAGTAAACTCTGAATTTTATTACAAAAATCAATCTTGGACGCCACATTAATGATAAAAATGAATAAGCAAGTCATACAGGGAGGATTTTTCCTTTAAAATTATCGCAACTTTATGACAGCTTTGGAAAACTGGGTCCATTTCTGTTCACGGCGGAGAAATAACCCAATAACGCCATAATTTAGAATTTGCCAGTGCCAATTATTTAATATACCATAATTCCACAAATACACAGAATACATATAATGTAATGTATAATGTTCTCACATGCTTCAATAGATCATCACTCTATATATGATGCTCTATACATTATACAGTCACTACAGTGGGCAGCATTTGGGGATGTGTTAATGCTCCCCATTTAAATTCTGCCCCATTCCATATAGCGTAAGTATAGCTGTTTTCTCAAGTCCTCATATTTGACAAATGTGAAGACGTGCCTCATGGTGTGCCTCACTGGAATAGCAGTCATACATTTTGTATTCAGCACACAAGAGTTTCAGAGTTTGAAACGTGGTGAACTGAAATACTGCTCCATCTAATGCAACTGATGAATATGCATCACAATTTTGCAAAACAACCATAAAAGAAGTAATTATCATGATATGGAAATGTAACATCAGAACCTATTTAGAATGGAGTGCTTTAACAACACATTGCAGTCAAACCATTGGAGAGTGAGAAGGAGAAGAGTCTTCTTTATCTTCATGAGGATGCAGTTTTGAACACACCAATGGACAGAGGTAAATACTTGAGACAGCTTAAAATCTGACAAAATCACCTTTCTTAAGGCTGCCTTTAGTGCGTTTATTAGCCTTAAGAAATTTTAAAGGACGCAAGACAACTCGCATTTTGAATGTGTGAACAGCAGCAGCGATTCAGATACTGATTTACCGCATGAGCACCCAGAACAATAAATACAGGGACTACAGTTATTGACGAAATCGATCCTTCTAAGTTACAAACCAACCCTGAAGGAAGGTAAACGGTCTCCCCAAGGAAGCAGAAGCACTAGAGCAGAGATAATGAATAGGTCAGAAATACAACACTGAAATTGCATAGTAGGTTGTAATTTACACACCTTTCATCGTCCTACTTGAATCTAAAGGTAGGACACTACCTTACTAGACACATCTGATGGTTTCTTAACTCATAAATAATGACGCACCTACAAAGGTAATTTCAGAGTGTTCATTTAGATGCACAAAAGAGCATTTTTGTGACTTTTTTTTTTCCTCCATGAGCCCTTGGAACCTGAAGTGACGGATTTAACGCCAAGTAAACTTCAGGAGCAGAACTCGCCCGAAGCTACAGAGAGATCATGCTTGATTCACGGTCTCCTTTGTGGAAACAGGGCAGTCCCTGTGGAGTCCGAATGAGAGAATGGGGCAAGCAGAGCTAAAAACTAGTGTGTGGAGAAGAGTATACAAGTGCCCACCTCTCGAACCTCCAGAAGTAGTAATCAGGGTTAGGCAAGAAGAGCCATCGGCAAGCATTTGGCTGAATCCCAGGAGGATCTAAGGTGGCACCATATCAGTCACCTCTATTTTTACACTCATGACCTCTTCATAGTAGCAGCATTACTGTCCATTCTGGAACATGGGTGCTAAAATGCATTTGCTGTTAATTCATGTCAATGCTCTGTAACATTCCCAAGCTCTAGGAACCAAAAAAACCATCCCAGTGTGCTTCAGTTCCCAGTACGAGTACATGTACAAACACACAGATCCTGGTCTGGACATACCTGCTTGGCTACCTGTGTGTGAAACAGGATGCTGCAAGGTGTAACTGCACATAATGCAATGCTTTCGGGACACTCTCGACTCTTATTAGACGTCAATAGCAAAGATAAGCAGTTACACATATCTACCAGGCGATAGAATTGCCGATTAGTGTATTAGCACACACACAGCATGCTGGCTCTCAGGAGAATAGAGGACAGTAAACGGGATGGCTTTGTCTGCACGAGCGCTTTATACACCCCGAGCTCATGTTACATGCCATGCAAATCCTTCCATTCTATTGTAACCGATTCGTTCGGATTGAGATTCCCGTTCAAGTGCAAACGACTCAGATGAATCCCAGCGACAAAATGACAGTCTACAGGAGGATAGCTACGTGCAATAAATACGGGAACAAATTCGCAGATAAAGCGATTTTTTCCCCTCAACCGGGGAGTCCGGGCTTTAATCGGAGGGAGAACGCAGAGAAAACGAGTTGAGACTGAAAGTTCAGCACATGTTCAAAAGCAGAAACAGAAGCCTTTACCTTTTCATCGCTGAATCATATTTCTTCCAGCTGAACGGTTTGTAGAGCTGCAGCTCGCTCGCTCGCTCGCTCTCTCTCTCTCTCTCTCTCTCTGGCTTCTCTGTCAGTCGCTTATTAAGTTTAGAGATTCCTCTCAACAAAAAAAAACAACACTAAAATACTTCGCGTCTTCTTCACAGCCCGGATATCGACCTCACGGCTACTACATACCTGACTTTCCGTACATGTCCGCCTGCCCAAAGTAAACACGTTGATGATTTCTTTTCTTTCTTTTTTTTTTTTTTTAAGGAAACATTCCTCCGCCTGCTCTGCTCTACTCTACTCAGCCCAGCTTTACGCTGCTCGGCTCAGCTCGGTGTTGTTGTGGCCTGCGGTGGCAAATGACGTTACTGAGCTGTCTCAACGACTCCACCACTCTTACAATGGAGCTCAGTTTTCTGTGTCTTCTGTCGCCACCCAGCGGAGAACGGAAGTAATGCACAAACCCTCACGCCTCATTGACAAAAATGAAAAAAAGCCCAAATACAGAATGGCTCCCTGCTGGAAACATAGTGCACTAGAAAGCGTGTACTTGCCATTATTGTACACTCTACATAGTGCATTTATATAGGGAGAAGTGAGTCGTTTGGGATTCTGTGGAAAATAACATAAATGACAGACTTCCGTTATTTATTTATTTTTCTTAAAAAAGAAAGGATTGTCTTCATATCGTGTTACTCTGGGTACATAAACATAAGTTAAAGGACAAGGATGAACGGTGGCTTAGTAGTTAGCACGTTTGGGTTGCACCTTCGGGGTTCGGGTGCTGTGGGAGTTTCCTCTGGTTACTCTGGTTTCCTCCCCCAGTCCAAAGAAGAAGGCTGATTGGCATTTCCAAATTGTCCGTAGTGTGTGCGATTGTGCCCTGTGATGTCTAAGCTGTCCACCGTCCCGTCTTGTGCCCCAAGTTCCCTGGAATAGGCTCCAGGCTCCACTGCGTAGGATAAGTGGTATGAAAAATCGATGGATGGATGAATAGTTAAGGGACATTACATTGTTTTAAACATAACACACAGATTTATCTATTTAATCATTCAAAAGATTGTTGTAATAATTGATTAATTAATCAATTAATTAATTGATTGCAAACTAAACCTGTGTTTACAAAATCGTATTAGATTGTAATGCTATGAAGTGAATTCATATCTATTGGGCCATTTTTAAAATTTCAAATTATCTAAGCGTTTTCCATTAATCAAACAAAATACCTCAACACATACATTTGAGAATTTCTCAATGTGTTGACTATCTACGTCTGAAGGAAAAATGTTTAGACTTATATTTTTTGTCAAGACTGACTGAAAACCATGTTGATGGCCTGTTGATGGGAATTTGGGACACATATTTTCACTGGTTTAAGCATTTACTTCCACCCTCAGTTGCATGTTTAAAACCCACCAACAAATCAAATTTCAATAAACTGGAATTGAAACAAATATTCTCCAAATTCATCATCAATATATTTTAATCTTATATGAACAACAGGCTAAGTAACAACAGACTAAGTAAAATTGACTACATGTTATGATGTTGGCCTGAGTAACATTCTATAATTAATTTCCTACAGCAATAACATTAACAGGGATTACAAATCAACAAAAACAATTATTTATTTATTTATTTATTTATTTTTACAAAGTAATATTTTCCATTTTTCAATACTTTAGATTTTCCTGATTCTAATAAACCAGTCTTTTCCGAAATTTAATTTGGACATTCAGGGGGCATGGTGGTTTAGTGATTATCACATTTGCCTTGCACCTCCGGGGTTGAATCCTGCCTCTACCCTGTGTGTGCATAGAGCTTACATGTTCTCCTCGTGCTTTGGGGGTTTCCTCCAGGTACTCTGGTTTCCTCCACCAGTCCAAAGACATGCACTGTAGACTGATTGGCATTTCCAAATTTTCCATAGTGTGTAAATAGGTGAGTGAATGTATGTGCACTTGTGCCCTCTGATGGGCTGGCCTTGTTTCCTTATTTCCCTGGGATAAGCTCCAGGCTCCCCTGTGACCCTGTGTAGGATAAGCGGTATGGAATATGGATGGATGGACTTTGAACATATAGTAATCAATTTATAATTTTTTTTTGTGGTAGCAGTATAACACAGGATAAAAATAAAATCAATCTCTAAAATTTTATGAACACGGCACACTAAAATCTGAATACTATTTAGTAGGCCTAATTAACGTTCTAAGAGGGCGGCCAAGAGTAGATTAGGTTAACGTTAGTGTGTTTTACTTTATTTGAAAACCCTTTTCAGACTGTCCTAATTAACCTGATGTCCCAGTATACCTGAATTCACCCTAACTATAAGAGAAGTTGCAATAAACACAGTCACTCAGATGGGGGCGACTGTAGGCTGCTTAAACCAAGTGAGCAAAGAAGTGTTAATAACCTTATATATATATATATATATATATATATATATATATATATATATATATATATATATATATACACACACACACACACATATATACACACACACACACACACACACACACACACATATATATATATATATATATATATATATATATATATATATATATATATATATATATACATATATATATACATATACATACACACACACACGCAGTGCATCCGGAAAGTTTTCACAGCGCTTCACTTTTTTCACATTTTGTTATGTTACAGACTTATTCCAAAATGGATTAAATTAATTATTTTCCTCAAAATTCTACAAACAATACCCCATAATGACAACATGAAAGAAGTTTGTTTGAAATCTTTGCAAATATATTAAAAATTAAAAACAAAAAAAAGCACATGTACATAAGTATTCACAGCCTTTGCCATGACACTCAAAATTGAGTTCAGGTGCATCCTGTTTCCACTGATCATTCTTGAGATGTTTCTACAACTTGATTGATTCTACAACTTGTCCACCTGTAGTAAATTCAGTTGATTGGACATGATTTGGAAAGGCACACACCTGTCTATATAAGGTCCCACAGTTAACACTGCATGTCAGAGCACAAACCAAGCCATGAAGTCCAAGGAATTGTCTGTAGACCGCAGAGACAGGATTGTATCGAGGCACAGATCTGGGGAAGCATACAGAAACATTTCTGCATCGAAGGTCCAAATGAGCACAGTGGCCTCCATCATCTGTAAATGGAAGAAGTTTGGAACCAGCAGGACTCTTCCTAGAGCTGGCCGCCCGGCCAAACTGAGCAATCGGGGGAGAAGGGCCTTAGTCAGGGAGGTGACCAAAAACTCGATGGTCACTCTGACAGAGCTCCACGCTGGTCTCTGTGGAGAGAGGAGAACCTTCCAGAAGAACAACCATCTCTGCAGCACTCCACCAGTCAGGCCAGTATGGTAGAGTGGCCAGACCGAAGCCACTCCTCAGTAAAAGGCACATGGCAGCCCGCCTGGAGTTTGCCAAAATGCACCTGAAGGACTCTCAGACCAAGACCAAGACAAAGATTGAACTCTTTGACCTGAATGGCAAGCGTCATGTCTGGAGGAAACCAGGCACCACTCATCACCTGGCCAATACCATCCCTACAGTGAAGCATGGTGGTGGAAGCATCATGCTGTGGGGATGTTTTTCAGTGGGAGGAACTGGGAGACTAGTCAGGATCGAGGGAAAGATGAATGCAGCAATGTAGAGAGACATCCTTGATGAAAACCTGCTCCAGAGCGCTCTGGACCTCAGACTGGGGCAAAGGTTCATCTTCCAACAGGACAACGACCCTAAGCACACAGCCAAGATAAGAAAGGAGTGGCTACAGGACAGTCCTGTGAATGTCCTTGAGTGGCCCAGCTAGAGCCCACACTTGAACCCGATTGAACATCTCTGGAGAGATCTGAAAATGGCTGTGCTCCGACGCTCCCCATCCAACCTGATGGAGCTTGAAAAGTCCTGCAAAGAAGAATGGGAGAAAATAGGAAAACTGCCCAAAAATATGTGTGCCAAGCTTGTAGCATCATGCTCAAAAATACTTGAGGCTGTAATTGGTGCCAAAGGTGCTTCAACAAAGTATTGAGCAAAGGCTGTGAATACTTATGTACATGTGCTTTTTTTTGTTTTTTATTTTTAATAATTTTGCAAAGATTTCAAACAAACTTCTTTCATGTTGTCATTATGGGGTATTGTTTGTAGAATTTTGAGGAAAATAATGAATTTAACCCATTTTTGAATAAGTCTGTAACATAACAAAATGTGGAAAAAGTGAAGCGCTGTGATTACTTTCCAGATGCACTGCGTGTATATATATATATATATATATATATATATATATATATATATATATATATATATATATATATATATATATACATACACACACACACACACACACACACACATATATACATACATATATATATATATATATATATATATATATATATATATATATATATATATATATGTATGTATAATCCAATAATGTGTTCATTTTTGCTTTATCTTTGATAAATGACCATTTTAAAATAATGAATTGTTTAACACTGTGTTGTTCAGGCCTAGACTACAATGCTTCATCTCTTTCCATAATGCATTATAGAAAACTGTTCCATAATGCATAGCTAATCAATGTGATATTATTTATGTGTTTGCAGTGTCCACAGAGTTTATATACCCTTCTAAAGAGCCATCTGTTGTGGTAACATAATGACTTCAGGCTTCCTCTTGAGTGACACAAAATCCAGCTGTTGCTACATGACGGGTATCATTTTGTTGTTCTGCAAACTCAGATTAACCGTAATTGTTTAACCCTCATGTTCTGTTCACCACTTACTGGTGGATCTCCAGCTGACCCAAGCAGTCTCCTTAGAGTTTATAGCAATACATACTGTATGTAAATTCATTCATGTGATGTTCTTTTTTCCTATGTAAAATACAGCAGGAGTATGAGAGGAAATCTATTTGCAGTAATTCTCTTGAGACAGTGGATACAGCAGAGTTTTGGATCATGACCACAGCCCAAGAGTGAAGACTCCTCCCTGATGCTAACATAAAGGCTGATTTTGCTGTGGTTTCTAAACAGGATTAATATTTTCAAGTCACTCTTGTCGTTCACACACATACATCATACAGGATTTTACTGGCTGCACAAATTACTCTATTGAGTTATCATCAAAAATGTTTTCAATCCTACGTGGACAATTCAGGGCTATGGTGCGAGTGAAGCTGGCCAAACAAGATCACAGATCAAATATTTACTGCAAGCCACCTAAGGAAAAGATCGGACCTGGGGTAAATATTTATATTACCATTGCCATGTTTTAACATTTCTGTATATTTAAGGTTAAAGAATATTTTTCCCCTGATATCCTAGCTGATAGCTAGGACAAATTGACAGTAGAAATATGAACATTGTAGTGGATAAATTATAATTGATAAATAACTAAATATTATTATTTATTTATTTATTTATTTATTTAAAAGTTTCTCAAAGAACCTCTTTGGTTAGTTAAAGATTTTTCACTAAAGGACCCTCTTTCCCAGAAAAAGCTTCTTGTAGGGTTCTACATAGAACATTTAATAGTTCCCCCAAAGAGACAAGCCAAATAACACAATAGGGTTATGCATTTATTCTAAGTGTAGATTATTTAATGGCATTTATAAGAGTTTATTATTCAGGCTATATTATAAAAGTCTTATATACCTTCAGTGTTATGTTTATTCTTTTTGGTTGTTATGTATTTATGCAAATTTTATTTCTTACCACCTCTATAGCAATACTACAGGATATATGCTATAGTTATCTCAGTATATCACTAGCAGAGGTTATAATGTCTTGTTTTATATGGCAGTAGTTACTAATTGTATGTAATTACAATAACAATGATAATATTAATCAATAATATTAAACAAGCCCTTTAGAATAGTCAACAATGTTCAATATCTGGATCAAACCTAACACTAATCATGGTTGGTGTTTATCATTGCAAACCTAAGATGCTTGCATATTTTAAAATGAAAAATGTTTCTGTAAAACAAGCAGCAAGAAAAGTTGGATGAGAATGAATGCAACCAAACTGAGTATATATTTCCTCTTAGTGTGTGGGGGGAAAAAAGGTGTTTATAAAGTGTGCAGGTTTAAGTGCTAAATTTTTAGCAATTATTGTCCATTTGCATTAAGGTAATTACTGATGACTTTTGAGAGTAGCAGGGAGTTGACAGTGGGATCTAGTTCTGTGATTTGCAGTCAGGAACCATCCATCATGAAGCACCCCCCTGCCGCCACCAACAATCCCACACACACATAAACAACCACAATGACTTGTGGTTTCCGCTCACAATATATAAACTCTACATTTTAAGCTGGATAGACAACAGTTTGTGGTGGTTTTTCAGTCTCAGGCTTATTTTCTTTAATTTATGTTTACTAGATAGCAATAGACTTCCCATTAGCTCATAAAATCTCTTTTGATTTTTTTTCCACCTCTCAATCCCATGTTAAAAACACTGAGATATAAAGTAGTGATATGAAGTCTAAGATATGAGGAATTGAAAATGAAACTTATTTGAAGTAATTTTGCAAAAGTGCCCTGACTTTCATTGATTGTGGTGAAATGGTTGTGAAAACATTAGTAAGCTTCTCTGCTCATAATTTTTTCCCCAAAACATATGAACATATAGTGGTATTGATGCATTCTAAATAGATTGACACTGATATCAGGTTGTCAGTGCAAAAATACTTTTCAGTTCATTGATAATATGTGTTAATTATTGTTAGAATATTTATATCTGGGTATACTTTTCAGTTCATATGCATCTTAAATAACTTCATAGGCTTAAGTGATGAAAACGTATACAATTTAAACTTGTGACCAGTGTTGAGAGACACTTTTCTGGTGCATGTAGTGTATGTATATGTATTTGGATATGTATTGTACTGGGGGGCACTTAAAACATAGTACAGTCACTATCCAGCAAAATGTGAACAGTCTTTAATCTCTTACTTCCCACTTGTATCTCCACAGCAGACGGTGTTTACTATGTCCATCTTTGCACTTGGTCTCCTGGTCCCTGCTGGTTGGATCATGTACCACATCCCAGTATACCGCCAAACACCACCTTCAGGAGTTTGAACTTAGGGACAACCTACATCACTCACTCTCTGCCACATCACATAGCTTTTTGCTTGCTGAAATAAAATGTGATTTCTCACTTGACAAAGTCTAAATACAACAGTTCTGAAGTTTATTTACTATTGCATCATATGATTGCCACACTTATTAAAGAGTAAAGCAAATGCAAATATGGACAGTCATGAGAAAATTAAGTACACCTTCCTTCAAGTCTACGTCTTTATTTATTAGGGCCTAAATAACAATTGTGTGGTTCTCACCAACTTCTATAAACAAACAAATAATCTCAGGTGGCAAAAACACATAACAGATTTCGATATGTAATAATTTTCCCCAAAAAGGTAAACCAACATTCAGAAACTAGGTGGAAAAAAATAAGTACATGCTACAAATAAGTATTAAAAAAACATATAAAAACCACCTTTAGCAACAATAACTTGAAGTAAATATTTTCTGTAGGAGGTTAACAGTCTCTCATATTGTTTTGGAGAAATTTTGACCCACTCTTCTTTACAACATTGCTTCAGTTCAATGATGTTTGAGGACATTTGTTTATGCACTGCTCTATTAAGATCCCACCACTGCATCTCAATGGGTTGAGGTCTGGACTTTGACTTGGCCATGGTCATGTCTCTGAGGTCATGTCTGATGTTCTTTCTTCTTGGCATGATGTAGACACACACACACACACACACACACACACACACACACACCAACCAGAGTACTCCAGAACACCAAACTGCCAAAGGTTCTGCTTTTATAGAGGTAGTCACACTTCATTTTGATTCATCATGTGTATTTCTTTAGTAACACCTGGGTGCTAATTACTCTCTTAATAACTGTAGAACTAGGAAGGGAACTGTATACTAATTTTTCCAACCTGGCTTCTGAATGTTGGTTTACAAATGACAACATTTTTTTGTTTGTTTGTTTATAGAGGTTGGTGAGGACCACCCAATTGTTATTTATGCACTAGTTATTATAACAATTTTATAATAACATAACATTGAAGGAGGGTGTACTTTCTTTTTCCCATGACTACTATATAATGAAATATAATGTGTAAGGATCTAATGTACACTCTCAGACATAAAGGTACCAAACTGCCAAACTGTACATTTCCTCGCTGCTGGGAAGCTACAGTTACTATGTAGCTACATCTTGTATCATTATTATGTAGGCTATATCTCACATGGAAACATAATACAGAATAGTGTACTTTTCAAAATGTTTCAAGGCATATAATTGGACCTTAGAATGAAGATTTAAAGGCAAACTACAGTATATTCACATCCCATGCAAAGGACAAGGTCCTTTTGAGTATACATCTGCAACAAGAAAATAGTATACATCTGCAACAAGTACAGATAACGTTATTACTTTTATTATAGATACCTTTATTTCTGAGTGTAACCTTCTAAATTATATCTTATTTAGATGGTAGATATTTTATTGAGATATTTAGATAGATAAATTTATATTTACATATATAAAATCAGAATATGAATCTACCCATGGTTGGTTCTAATAATTTCACTACCACTTGATCTCATACTCATGTATGCCATTACAATACAATATAGGAGGACTAGGGCTATTCCACTTAAAATAATTTCTTACAAACCAACTGTTGCACCTTCAGCACACTTATTATGAGAAACAACCAGCAGCTTCACCTATGATAATTTTATTTATTTTAAAAAAAAAATAAACAAACCACCAAACAAACAAACAAAACACTTAAATACATGAAATCCCCCTTACAACGTCATGCTAGCCAGAAATTAATATCATCAATGGAAAATGTTCGACACGGAATAGTCCATTCGCGATACAAAGGTGAGTCGGGTAGACTAACCTACCTTTTGTTGATGTTTACCGCGAATACTAGGAACCCAATATGAACATTCAGGCTACCTCTGAGACAAGGAGACGCGGGGAAACGACAGACTGCCTCGGAGAAGGAGGGAGTAGTCACGCTTATTTCGGTTAGTGAATACCGTTTGGAGATGCTGTGACGATAGTGGTATAACCTGCGCGAGCCGGAGCGCGAGGGGGGCTCCGCTCACTTTTTCAACACTGAGGGGGGAAAGACAGCAAACACCGCAGGGTTAAATCACATCTCCACTGTGACTCCTCTATGATTCTCACCGAGGTTTCAGCATGTCTACGAAAGCAGAACAGTGTAAGTACATTTGGCACACGTTTGTGTTTTATTTCACGCCGACGTGATGGTCATAGTTGAATATAAGATGTGTTGAACGTAGCTGCCCTTCGAGATGAGAGAGAGACCCTCAGAGAGACAGAGAGAGACAGAGAGAGAGACACGTTGCTAAGGCGCAGCAGGCTGCAACACGTCCTCCAGGCTGCAGGACATGATGAAGGAGGAGATGTTTTCTGTGTAGGTGTATTGTAAACGAAGGAAGAATCAAGTGATGGCTTATGAATTAAACGTGAAAGGTTTGGGCAAGACATGGCTTTTCTCAAGGTTCTCAAGGTCGAGCTGGAAAATGGTCTTCCAGATCTGACTGGTAGAAAGCTTCATGTGATCCTTCTGCATGTTGTGGAGAAGAGGTCTATAGACTAGGTTGTTTTTTTTTTTTCTTTATTAGTAATAATGTATCAAAACGAACAGGTGTAGCACAATTGGATATTAAGGCACATCAGCAAAAATTAAGAAGTAATTGTAAATAAAATGTAAACACTATAAAATCAAACATAAGCTTTATCCAAACCATGGACATCTCTCTCTCTCTCTCTCTCTCTCTCTCTCTCTCTCTCTCTCTCTCTCACTCACTGTCTCTTTCTTATGGGTTCGTATGCTACAGTATGTTTTGATCGATACCATGATCTGTGAACAGCGTGACCATGAGTGTTAGGAGAAGATTGCAATTAATACACCTGAGTATGACTCATAGGAACAGTGGAAATGCAGCAACTATCTACGGGTCACTTCTGACATGACTGGCCACACACTAAAGGTTAGATAGATGCTCAGGGCAAGCTGAACGTTACAACAAGATCAAGAACATTAAAAAACAAACAAAAAAAAAAAAACACTTAGACGGCTAATTTATTAAATGTTCACTGGGATAGGATTTGGCTTACCAAGAAGTGTCATTTGTTTGGGTTGAAATTGTGCCATAAAATAAATAATTTGTGTTGGTTTGCATTTCAAGATATTACAATAGCTATATTTCATGCAGAGTGCATTAAAGTCATTTCAACTTAAAAGCAGATTAAATAAGAATATATAACCCAAGTATTGTTACTCAATTGTTGGAGGGTTTTTTTTTTTGACACGTTCAGTTCATCCATTGAATTACATTGATGAATAATGCCATACTATCATAAAGTTAAAACACAGGAGGTCTCAGGAGTGCATCTGTTTAATTCTCGCTAATTTCCTGACCAATGATTTGTTTTTAAGACCATTAAAACCTTAATATTTTGCCATTTTGGCCTTGTCCCATTTTTTTGCCCAGGACTGTAGACTTTATAGAAGGGGATGAAACAGAAGGAAGGCCCGAAGTCTTGCATTTCCCTCACAAAAGCACTTGTTAATCCCTGGTGAACCGGAATAAACAGTCAGAATTTAGCTAGTGTTTAAAGGTGCATTCAGCGATTTTTAAACTGGAATTAATTTTGTGATATGTGTAATACATTCTCCTGTTCTGACAGCTTGAGATATAAACCTCTGGTCTCTGTTGTGTCGCAGACTGTTAAAGAGAGTAAAAAACACATTATGTGGAGCACTAACGTTGAACCAATTAGGGCAAGAAGGTGTCTCTACTTTCCCAAACTTCAGAAAACATCCCTCCTGCACTAGCATTCAGATGCTCTTCACTGTGCATGTGTTTCTGTGGGCTTAACATTGGTTGTATTTGTTTGAAATTTGAGTTTAACAAACCTAGCTTTGGTTAACGTCTGCCAAAATCGTTGACTATACCTTTTTTGTGTTTGTCTCCTATTTTCTGTGTCTAACATGAATGTCATATACACTTTGAAGTTCTGTGGCTTTTGAATGGCTTCTGGGAATAAATAAGCTGCCTTGACAATCTCAATATTTTTTGTCCATCCCTGTATGTGTGTGTCCAGTCATGGTGTACAGTACAGTTAAAACAGCAGATTTGGCTGATCTATAGGCCAACTTATGTTCTTTAATCCTCAGTGAAGGCACCCAGGCCTTGCTTGCTGTTGATTATGTATCACTTTGCTCTTTGTTTAGTTGCCTCTAAGATTCGATACTTGCAAGAGTATCACAACCGTGTGCTACACAATATTTACCCTGTGCCATCTGGGACAGACATTGCAAACACACTGAAATACTTTTCTCAAACCCTGCTCAGGTAAGTGTACTACGCTTGGACCAACAGGTGAAGTAAAGATACACACTACATGTGAGTTTTAGTGTTCAGCTTTAAGTAGTTTTAGGTTATTTAGGCACAATTAGTATCTTTAGTGTCTTATTATTTGTAGTGTAGTGTAGACACTATAGTGGCAATGGTACAGTACAGATCGCTAGTGCTGTATGTTTTGAATTCTGCCTGCTTCTCTGTTCCAAAATAGTCAAAATTATGGTGTTTTTTTTGCATTTGGCTTGCTCCATACTCTCTCTGTGATCCATAAAAAAAAAAAAAACATTTCAACCTTAACTATACAACATCAAGGGAATTAAAAAGATCTTTCAGTACTTAAATGTATTTATACCACACTGCTGTTAAATGTTTGATTTTGATTAGTCTGAAGCTGTTGATTAATTCTCTGACAGCACAGCTCTGTCAATATTTCAAGGTTTATGTTAGGGATGGGCGATATGGACTTAAAAATATATCATGATATTTTCAGGCATTTATTGCGATAACAATATCAGTGACGATATAAATATAGTACCATGCACCACTGTTTTTGGCTACAAGTGATAGCTGCTTGCAGTCTTGAGAGCCTCAGAAACACAAACATTGATCTAAAAGTAAAACTGATTTTCTGTAACCAAACCAGTTCCAGATTATAGAGGTAGCTCTTCATTTAGCGATGAACTCCTCTTCAGCTTCACGTCCACCTTCCACCATGCTTGTTTTCGCTCTGCACGTGAGCTGCGAACGGGTCGCAGACCGTCGCATACAGAAATACGTCATCAACTAGGCTTTATCGTTATTATCGCGAGAAGACTAATTCTTATTGTGGGGAGAATGTCTACCGGTATATCGCAAACGATAAGATATCGCCCATCCCTCGTTTATATTAGTGCATTTGTTCTAATATTTAATTTATTCTAAAGTAACAACTTACACAGGGACTTGGTGGACGTTCCACATAAAATGATTAATGTTTAACTGTTGATCTCGTGAAGCTTCCTCTGAGGAGTTGTTTATTTAGCGTTTTTGGGAGGTGCCTGCAGTGTCAGCACTGTAACAGAAAGAGGTAAAGCTGTAACTTTAAGTTTTCCGACATGGGGAAGTCTTCAGGGAAGAGGGATTTGTGGGATTTGAAGGATTCCAGTTATGTCTTATTAACTTTAAGAGGTAAAACATATATGTAATTATAAATGGATGTGGTGTCTTTCTTAATATTTATTTCATATTAACTGCAATCATTGGCAAATTGATGTGGTATAAGAGGAATTTAAGAGAATTTGCTGTTATTGGAAAATAATTCATCACATCACCCTGTCATTCAGTGCGTTTACATGGACAACAATAATCCACTATTAACCCGATTAAGGCAATACTCTGATTAAGAAACTACCATGTAAAAGCAATTTTTAATTACCTTAATCCGATTAAGGTCATACTCGAAGTAAACACAAATCGAATTAAGATGTGTGGAGTACTCCTGTTTTTGTCGCATTATCGACGTGTATTACAGACATGTAAACACCTTAATCACACTATTAACGTTCTGTGAGAGTTTTCACCACATTTTGCGTCAGGACATGATCACACACGGCAGTGCTCAACCGTTTTACGGCAAACAAGAGAGCACGGCTGTGTCCCAAACCGCGTACTTGCCTACTATAGGCCTGTAGTAGGAGAAATACATGTATCTTGGCTACTATATAGACGGTAAGTACGCGGTTTGGGACGCAGCCCACGGCTTCAGGCAGTTGTCTATTTGCATGTACAGCATGACAAATAATAAACTGCACTTGAAGCGTTTGTAAAAATATTTAATAAAAACACCCAAAACTGTATTCAGTACCATAACGAAGACGAACTGTATGTTGATGCGTGAAATTCTGGAGGGACGTCGGACGGTGTGTTGCGGTGACTTAATGACGTGTGCCGTTAATCGAACGATGTTCTATAACATGTAAAACAGGAACATGAAAGGAGTATTCTAAAATCGACTCATGTAAACACCTTAATCACAATATTGTCTTATTCAGAATAAGGTCAATAATTAGATTACTGCTGTCCATGTAAACGTGGTCATGGACACATTGACACAGTGTCACATTGTCATTTTCCTGCAACAGCACGCCCCATTGTGTTTTATTGCTTACTGAATAGAGCATGATCTAGTAGCCTTGCACATAAGATAAACATTATCTATTTCATAAATAGTTCAAAATTAGTTTCAGCATTTTTTGCAGAAATGCCTAATATAAATGTAGGTTACACGAAGGACAGCAGTGATAACAACCTGTATATGTAAGGGCCATAACTCATTTTCCAAAAAGTAAAAAGGTAAGCAGTTTAAAATACTTTTTATGCTTATGTTTTTTCAGACACCTGTTTTACGGAGAGCCCGAGGTAAAAAAGATGAGCAGTGAAGCTTGAGAGCAGGATGGCAGGGACGCAGCATATGTCACAGTCTTAGAGAGAGAGAGGCAGACAGAGAGAGGATCGAGCAGCCAAATGGATAGTTGATACACGGCCACAGTAATGTTTCAGCAGGACTGCTGCAGGGGGCTAATGACACGTAACTGAAAAGGGCAGGAAGTCTTGTGGGAAAGTTTATGCTGTCTGAGTAAGGGACCAAAAAAGCTAGTAAATTCTCATTTGATCTGGCACATAAGTAGCAGTCGAGATCAAGCTATTTGAATGAGTGAGACAAATTTACACTTACTGTCATGATTATTATTTAGGTTATATGGCTAAATTTATATTATATTATATTATTTATAAAATTATTTATATCAATTAAAACATCACTAATCATACAATATGTCATTGTTTATATAAGACAGAATTCTTTAATTGCTTGCTTGTCCATAGAGTCTTGAATTACACATGTTTGGACATGCAGAATAGCATCAGTGTGCATGTCTGTGTGTGTGTGTGTGTGTGTGTGTGTGTGTGTGTGTGTGTGTGTGTGTGTGTGTGTGTGTATGTGTGTGACTGATTGTGTTTTGTGCATTTACTGTTTGAGGAAAATATACTGATCATAAACATAAATTATTAGTTAAAAGTTTAGTTAGGACTTAAAATTATACTCTTTATGATTCCGTTTATTCTGTTGTAATTAATATATGTATTGTCTATTATGCATTTGTAAAAAAGGATGCATATAAAAACAGCAGAGCTGAAATCTTATAGAGTATAATTTTATGCTATTCTGTTTTGTGTATTAGCATCACTGTTAACATGTAATAGAAATGTTGAACTGAATTCTACCAATGACATGCATATGTTTATAGAGAAATGTTTATAGAGTTTGCAGTTTGACCAATGACACATCACACTGTTTTTATGTAATGTGCATCAAAAGACAAAATGTTTTCTCTTCCCAACGCTCTCAAGCCCATCATAGTCCAATGAAATTTTGCTGCCATTTTCCTCCAGAGAATTAGGGAAAAATACTTCCAGGAGACAGCAAACACAAACGTCCATCCCCCATTAGTCCACAAGCATAATGCTACCAGCCATCCCGTTTGAAGCAACCTTATTCCTTTTCCATTACAGTTTCTTCCCTAACTGTAGACTAGCTACATTTATTTTAGAACTGAAATCCATATGCCTGTTGGATCTCATTAGTTCTCTTCCCCAATGATACTGAACAAGTATCATAATGTACTTACATACTGACATTATTTTTTATGATGCAATAAACATGTGTTGTGACCAGGGAACTTTTAGTCTAACCTCACATACATGTTTATTACTGGCTGAAGCATGTTTCAGAAGTGTCATCTCTGTATTGTGCCCGAACCAATTTGAAATTGCTCTCATCTTTGACAGCCCCTGCCATTCTTTCTTTTTTGTTTCTTGAACAAAGCATGGTTATTTGGCCTCCTAAATGATTTGACCTGCACGGCTGCCCCGCAATTGATTTAATCAGAGGGGTCAGTGTTGCTTTAACGCTTTTCCTCTGGAGACGTACGGGGCTGCCACTGAAAACATGCCATTTTTTTTTTTTTTTTATATTTTTGCTCCTTGTCACCAGATACGCATGAGATGCAGTGATCATTGCAGTTCTTTGCAAGCTTCTGTTGGCACCTTTTTGTTTTTCAATAAAATAAAAAACAATAATTTTAAGGAAGTAATGCCACTTTCATAAGTCAAAAATAATTTTAAAAAATCAAAAAGAAAAAACAGACATGCTCAGTGATGTAAGAGTGGAGACACTGCATCCTATGTGGGGTTTATCTGGGTTTGGTTCTTTTCTACTTACACTGTCTCTGTAGAGCCATTTCAATGTAATGTGCTGTTTCTTTGTGTCTTTGTTGTCTCTTTTTTTCCCCTGTTCCCCTCTCCCCCGGAGCAGCATCCTGTCCCGTACAGGCAGGAAGGAGAGCCAGGAAGCTTCCAATTTGGCCGTGCCCATGACCATGTGTCTTTTTCCTGTGCCATTCCCACTCACCCCATCTCTAAGACCACAAGTCAGTTCCATCAACCCTACAGTTACTCGCTCCCTCCTTTACAGCGTTCTGCGGGACGCCCCGGCCGACCGGGGGGGGGCCGCCCAGCAGAGTCGGGACGCTCAGCTCTCAGAGTACCCCTCTCTGGACTATCAGGGGCTTTATGCCACCCTCGTCACCTTGCTTGACCTGGTGCCCCTGCTGCAGCATGGTCAGCACGGTGAGTGATCAGTAGTCAGGGTGTTCAACACCCTAACATGTCATTCAGTCCAGTGAAACAAAAAAAGTGAAGCACCAAAGTTATATACTTTTGATATGCTTGTATAAACATATACGGTATATCAAAACTGTATTATATTTTGGTCAATAAATATTGAAAATGTTTTAGATTCACAACAATTAAAGAATCGCCAACGTGATAGCTATGACTTACTGAACTTATGCACTCAATATATGGAGGTAGCCATTTTTGTGCTTGTGACCTGCTCTAGTGTCTTTGCCAGCATATTGGTTCTTTGTATGGAATGAAAAGTTTATCAAACGTTAGAGCCCAAGTGCTCTACCCCCCGCTGAAGATAAGCTGTCTATCTATGGTGGTTTTTACTGAGCAAAGAATCATCCATGCTTTCTAAGTCAATCATTAAAATAGTAAAGTTTCCTTTTCTTTATGCCTTGAATTTCAGTGATTTGCTGACTGTCATGTGTCATACCCACACATACAATACTATTTCTACCAGTATTGTTTTATACAAGCAATGAAAATAATTTCATACAACCTTTAGCATTACCGGAAATTGTGTGAATCTAAATCCACATGTAGAGCAGGAGCCTGTTACAATAGTTTCTCTTTTTGTCTCTTTACTTTTTTCCTCTTCCCCTCATCAGATCTGGGGCAGGCCATATTTTACACGACAACTTGCCTTCTACCTTTTCTCAGCGATGATATTCTCAGCACTTTGCCCTATACTATGATCTCCACCTTAGCCACCTTCCCTGCCTTCCTACATAAAGACATCATAGAATACCTGAGCACGTCCTTCCTCCCTATGGCTATATGTGAGTATTATGCTGTTATTATTTATAGTACTGCTACTATTACTACTACTACCACTACTACTACTACTACTACTAATAATAATAATAATAATAATAATAATTATTATTATTATTATTATTATTATGTAGTGTTTCATTTAACTGTATTTAAGCTACAGAGTTTAAATGGCCGCTGTCTTTTCTATGAGTGTATAGAGCATATAATACGTAGTCATATACATCTTGTTTTTTTTTGGGCTTGCAAAGAAAAAAGACCATCTTCAATAGCATAGATATCACATATAGTGCCAAGTAAAATAGAACACTCTGTCCCAAAGATCAACATGATGTTCTCACAGCTTGAATTCCCAGGATACTGGTGACAGTGAGAGGAACTGTACACATCTGTTTTTTATCTGAAATGATTTTCATGGGAGGTGACAAAAAGCTATAGACATTATTCAGTCTTGCAATCTTGCAATAGTTTTTCATTTGTCCTTACAGTATTATTATTATTTTTTGGCAATTCTTTTCATAAAGGTTGCATTGAGTGACCATGTACTTTATTATTATTAGACCATAAGTAACACTAACAAAGTGACTACAGTACAAATTTGTGCTAATTTATGTGGACTTACGTTTAATCATATATTGCGTAACCATTGAATGCAGACATATTTTGTTAACAATTAAATATCAATTTAATTACTTATTAGTTACTTATATGGTTACATATTTTTTGATTTGTTGAAGTTCATGGCTTCTTAATGTTAACTCATGCAGTAAATATTATCAGCTAAGGAAACCTTAATGTAAACATTACCATTTGTTTTTTACAAACTAATGCCTTTTGATTTTTTAAAGTGGGTTCAACTCGGAGAGAAGGAGGGGTCCCTACGTACGTCAATCTATCTGCTTCCTCTATGCTAATGATTGCTATGCAGTATACCTCAAACCCAGGTAGATATTTTTATGTGTTCCAGTGTTCTGGAGAATTTAATCATTGAATAATAACAAGAAAATAAACATTAGCTGATCAGCTGTTGTTATGCTGATGTTAGTGTACCACTGCCAGCTTTTGGAGTGCCTGATGAAGTATAAGCAGGAAGTGTGGAAGGTAGTGTTTTTAGATCCTATTATCTTTTGAGAATATTTCCATGTTGGGCATTGTCTCTCAAAATGATTCTTGTACTGTTTTAGGACCTTCTGTATGTAATATCGTATGGACCATCCCAAGTAAAGCCTCCTGCTGTTCAAATGCTCTTCCATTACTGGCCTAATCTCAAGCCTCCAGGTGCAATTAGTGAGTACAGGGGGCTCCAGTACACAGGTAAGTCAGTATTGTTGGTCCATTAAGTTCTGCTTATATATACACTCACAGGTTTGTACACACCTCATTGAACGTATGCTTTTCATGATCTAATGACTTGTGCTAAAATTTGTTTCTAAGACAAAATTAAAAGTTGTATGACATTATTTCCAAAATATCTTTTTTAATGGAAATTTATTAAGCATTTTTTATGTAGTAAAAGCATCCCACAAGTGCATAGGATATGTGGATTTTTTTTGTTTTTTCAAGACTTCTGGGAAAAAGCATCTCTTATAGAGCTAGTGAAGATAATTTGTGTGAAGCTGTCATTAACATTTTGGTCACTACATACTGCTGCGATAAGTGTTATTTCATAGCTACGATGTCTTCAATGTGTTTCTAAAATGTGTAAATTATTAAAAACAGAGAAAACAGAGAAAAAATGAGTAGATGAGGACAAACACTTGACTGGCACTCTAAGAGCTTTAAATCACCAAAATATCTGATTTCATGCTGTTTTTCATATTCTTTTTTTTGCTAGTTATTGCTGATAATCACTCTATTAATATGTAAAATGTTCTTTTCTTTCTCCTTTGCTCTTCTCCCCCACTTCTGCAGCTTGGAATCCCCTTCACTGCCAACATATTGAGTGTCAGAATTCAATTAATAAGCCTGCAGTGAAGGTACAGTACAAACTGGTTTACTAAAGTTGATCTCATTTCAGTATATATGTATTTATATGCATCTAGTTTCTTTCAGTTGCATTTTCCACTATATAAGGTATATATAGTAAGATGCTCACACCTTTATAATACACATGCACACACACACACACACACACACACCCGCACACGTCCCTGATAATGTCTGTAGCCATTTGTCCTTCTTCGTCAGTATTGACTCAGCTTGCACACTGAAATGAGAATGAAACAGTAATAGACATGTCCTGCATTTCAATTACTGCGGTCCTGAGAGGGGGCAGTGCGTTCTGGGCTGGAGGTGTGGGAGATTAATTGGAAGAGATGACCCGGTGCTGCTAGCGGATGGGGTGATTGCATGAGTAGAAGAGCGCTGTAAATTACTGGCCATTGTATTAAGAGCTGCAGCCCAACTACTGACCCTTGTCATTAAACAGAATAAGTACTTCAGGGCTTTAATATGGCAATGAATTTATTCCAACATATTGTAGCGTGTGTGTGCTTGTGACATTTAAATCTCAAATGATTCCGACAATGTCAACAAATCCTACCTTTAGGTGCATATCTGAAGATAAGTTACATGGTAGACAGCCAATGTGCATCTTACTAATGGCCTTTTCCTATTGCTAATATTGTCTAATTTGTATGACAGTTACTGTGATAATGTGAGCCTGGAGTCCAGTAACATGTCTGTTGTATTTTTCCATTCAGATGTGCATCGACCCGACTCTCTCGGTTGCTCTGGGAGACAAGCCTCCTCCTCTGTATATCTGTGAAGAATGTAGTCAGAGGATTGCAGGGTAGGCTTTATTTATTAGGTACACTCTAGTTACACAGTGGTCTGTGAATGAGTGTCTGACCAGTCGTGGTGTTTGCTCACATGAGTAGTTACCATGGTTATATTATCCCCTCTTTGCCAAGAGTCTGTAACATTATCATTGTTAATTAAACAGCTGTGGGTTTTGCCCTGTTCATTAATCTTGCTTTTCATTTGCCGTCATCATGTAAATTACCTGTAGCATTGTGCAAAGAGATGTTGAAAGAGAAAAGAAATTGAGTCAGAGTAAGCAGGGTTGGTAGAGTGCTACCAGTTGTCAATGTTAGTGTTTCAACCTATCTTGTATGAGGTATGAATGTTTCATGTGTGTACTGGTGCTATTTTTCTTATGTTTTGCATCTGTAGAGACCATGCAGAGTGGCTGGTTGATGTGCTCTTACCTCAAGGTCAGCATTACTATTCATCTTGTAGCTATTTTATGTTGAATAATAACACACCCAACACATGGACACACTCATAGGCACAGTCAAACCACACACAGAAATTCTGGTTACAATGAATAATTTAACCTTGCAAGTGAGGTGATAAACTATAAAACTACATTTATTTATGAACCTCCTGCTCATTTTTCTATATAAATATTCCAAATGTAAAGCTTTCACCAGACAGTCAAGTATGGAACACATCTGGATTGAGCTATGGTGGACCAACATAAATCATTCCACATATTCAGGATGTGCTAGCACAAATTTCTACTTTGGGAGAGGAGTGACATTTGAATAACAATATCCTATATTGTTTCACTCAAACAGCTGAAATATCTGCAATATGTCAGAAGAAGGTAAGAGCTTCAAAAATAGTATTTGGTTTCTGTTCTTGTGTTGTATTTGGGGGAATGTAGTCATGTCCTTGGGACATTATGGGATGACTTTCAGCATGGAAATGGGCCATTTATTGTGCAGAGGTCTGTTATTCCAAATAGAATTATAACATTTTGTTTTATATTTGCCTTTTCACTTACAGTCATTTTAAAAAATAAGTACACCCCATGGAAATGGTTGGCTTTCTTGACATATTTGGACAAGCAAACATTTGATCCTCTTTGAAACACTGCCTATTAATAAATGTCAAATGACACATAAAATTGACATTTTGACATTGACATAACAATTGACATAACAAAAAACAGATCGGTCACATGGAAAAAGTAAGTACACCTCTACATTTATCACACCTTCAAATCCATAAAATTAGTATCAGGTGTTCATAATTGGGTGTCAGTAATTAGAACCTGCTTAGGGAGTACAGGTGGAAGCTGTCTTATTTATACCCCTCTCATATCTAGAGTCTGGTGTTCCCTTTCTTATTGAGGTGTGTGATGTCATCATGCCAAGATCTAAAGAGGTCTATAAGCCCTTCAGAAAAAGGTTGTGGATGCCTGTGAGTCTGGCAAGGGATTTAAAAAGATATCCAAATTATTTGAAATACATCATTCCATTGTAACGTATATCATCTACAAATGGCAAAGATTTCAAACAACTGGCAATTTGCTAGGACTGGCTGTGCCGGCAAATTCAACCCAAGAGCAGACTGTCTGATAATAAGTCTCCAAGAACCCCAAAATTGCATTACAGGATCTGCTAGTAAGTCTAGAAATTGTTGGTGTCAAAGTGCATTCTTCTATAATCAGAAAGAGATTGTACAAATTTGACCTGCATGCGAGGCGTGTCAGGAAAAAGACTTTGCAAGACTCAACTATGAATTCTGCATCATATCAAAGAGTGCTTGAAGATAATGTGAGGACATCTGTTCGAAAGGTGAAGCTGAACTGAAAGTGAACCGTTCAACAGGATAATGATCCTAAGCACATGATCAAATCCACCAAGGAATGGATCAAAAAGAAGAAATGAAGGGTTATGGAATGGCCTAGTCAAAGCCTGGATTTGAATCCCATTGAAATGTTGGGGGGGATTTGAGATGGGCAGTACATGCAAGAGAACCCTCAAACATCTTACAATTATGCAAAACGTCAACAAGAAGTTATTTCTGCTAAAGGGGGCAATACTAGCTTCTGAGGCCAAGGGTGTACTTACTTTTTTCACAGAAGAATATCACATCTATTGATATTTCTGTAGAATAAATGATTGAAAAAAGCTAATTTTCTTTTTGGTTTTGTTCAAGTATATCAACTTTATTAATAGGCACTATTTACTAGGAGGATCAAATGTTCGCTTGTCCAAATATGTCCCAAAAAAAATAAAAATAAATTCCAACAATTTCCATGGGGTATACTTTTTTTTTTTAACATGACTGTGTGTACTTTTAAACAGAATGTACCCTGACTTGACAATTATATTCAAGTTACACATGCTGTATTTAGACTGGCTCTCATTGTGTCTGTGACTTTTCTTGTGTCTTGCATGGTGGTTGCCATGGCAGTCCGGATCTCATCTGTAACAGATATAATCAGCTCACATTCTTACATCTGCATGCATGTTGCTGCCTCTCGTGAAATCTAATATGCTGCATCAGCCTGTGGATCTGTAGCAACGTTACATTTAAATGGTTGAACAATAACATCTAAATGCTACTGTTCAATCATTTTAGATAGTAAAGTCATTAAAACCGAATATACCCTACTAGTGTGAATTGAATCCCTTAAACTCTTATAATTATTGTGTTATTATTCATTTATTCGTTTTAAAGCATAATATTCAGTAACTTCTTACTGAATTATTCAGTAAGTACAATAATTCTGACAACTCCTTGAGGCTCAAATATATTAATGCTAATTCAATGCTGGTGATTTTACAGTACATTTATCAAATCATGATGGAATTGTATGAAAGTATATATGATATAGTCTATGTATTGTCATCGTCAGATTCTGTTGATTAAAAGTTTACGTCTTAACACATTAAGCCCTTGAAAAATTCATTCATAGTCTTTTCAAAACTGTCCCTGTTGACATACAACATGCTATTCTTGTTCATAATGGAACTAGAAGGCCATGGAGATGTGTGTCCTGGAAAACCTCCTTGCTGTGTTTTCACAGTGAGCCAGCAAGCAGTGGGTGTTAATCTCAGGTACACTGCCTGAAACAGTCACACAGCGTTTTCATATGAGGCAGCTGTCCTGAAGCTTACAGTGCTTTGCTTATTTTTAATCCACAATCTTTTAAATAGGCTTTGTCATTATATAATGCAAAATGTTCTTTTGACTATTACGTGTACTGGGCCTGGTATCTCATTTAGATAAGTGTGTTGCTTAGAATTCGTCTCATTTATGCGTACTTGTTTCCCTGGACACATTTGAAGAACCAGAAATAATAATAATAATAACAATAACACCACCACCACCAACAACAACAACATTGCCCTTTATATAAATACCAGTAATCAGAAACAATGTAATTAATAGCTGTCCTTGGCATTAATATACAGTGGTGCTTGAAAGTTTATGAATCCTTTAAAATATACTATATTTCTGCAGAAATATGACCTAAAACATAATAGCATTTTCACACATGTCCTAAAAGTAGATATAGAGAACCCAATTAAACAAATCAGTCCTGTAGCTTGGAGGAATTTTAGCCCATTCCTCAGTACAGAACAGCTTCAACTTTGGGATGTTGGTGGGTTTCCTCACATGAACTGCTTAATTCAGGACTTTGCACAACGTTTCTGTTGGATCAAGGTCAGGACTTTGACTTGGCCATTCCAAAACATTTCCTTTATTCTTCTTTAACCATTCTTTGGTAGAATGACTTGTGTGCTTAGGGTTGTTGTCTTGCTGCATGACCAACTTTCTCTTGTGATTCAGTTCACGGACAGATGTCCTGCTATTTTCCTTTAGAGTTTACTGGTATAATTCAGAATTCATTATTCCATCAATGATGGCAAGTCACCCTGGCCCAGATGCAGCAAAACAGGCCCAAACCATGATACTACCACCAGCCTGTTTCACAGATGGGATAAGGTTCTTATGCTGGAATGCAGTGTTTTCCTTTCTCCAAACATATCAGTTCTCATTTAAACCAAAAATTCTATTTTGGTCTCATCTATCCACAAAACATTTTTCCAATAGCCTTCTGGCTTGTCCATGTGAGCTTTAGCAAACTGCAGAGGGGCAGCAATGTTCTTTTTGGAGAGCAGTGGCTTTTTCCTTGCAACCCTGACATGCACAACATTGTTGTTCAGTGTTCTCCTGATGGTGGACCCATGAATATTAACATTAGCCAATATGAGAGAGGCCTTTAGTTGCTTAGATGTTACTCTGGCTCCTTATGACCTCGCAGACTATTACACGTCTTCCTCTTGGAGTGATCTTTGTTAGTTGGTCTTGAATTTCTTCATTTTGAACACAATTTGTCTGATTTTGGATTGGTGGAGTACAGTCTATTTAGAGATGGTTTTGTAACCTTTTCCAGCCTGATGAGCAGCAACAACTCTTTTTCTGAAGCCCTCAGAAATCACCATTGTTCATGCCATGAAACACGTACACAAACAAGTGTTGTGAAGATCAGACTTTGATAGCTCCCTGTTCTTTAAATAAAACAGGGTGCTCACTCACACCTGATTGTCATCCCATTGATTGAAAACACTTGACTCTAATTTCACCTTCAAATTAAACTGCTAATCCTAGAAGTTCACATACTTTTGCCACTCACAGATATGAAATATTGGATCATTTTCCTCAATAGATAAGTGATCAAGTATAATGTTTTTGTCTCATTTGTTTAATTGGGATCTCTTGGCCTAGTTTTTGGGCTTGTGTGAAAATCTGTTGATGTTTTAGGTCGTATTTATTCAGTTAAATTGAAAATTCTAAAGGGTTCACAAACTTTCAAGCACCACTGTACTATAATGCTGGATTTGGGGTCTCTCTATCTTCCAGAAGCTGGATTTCCTGTGTCCTTACAACAAGAACACATCACATATGCATAATCAATTCAATCCCCAACAGTTGTGCCAACACCTTATTTTTAAGGGTTTCTGCAAGGTAGTTTCCTGCAGTCACTTGCTCTTACCATTCGTACTGCTATTACTGTTCTGCTGTGACAGATGGAACCAGTAAAGGAGCATATCAGAATAATATAATAGTTAATACTAATAATACAGTACTTATAATACTTACTTTTGATATAACATAATAACACTGTATATCAGCAGTGCACCTATTAGGGAAGGATCAGCTTAATCCTGTCCTAACCTTGACCATGCTTTGTATTTTTAGCAAATTGAGACACTGTGAGTACACATCTCCCTGTATTCCTTGGGTCCATGCATGTACATTGCTTATAAATAACTGTGTTTCTGTTATGCGACATGGACGGGTGTTATTGATTTCTCCTCCTCTTGCCACCTCCTTCTGTTTCCTTCTCCCTCTGTCTCTGCCTGTCTTTGATTTACTTTCTCTCTCTCTCTCTCTCTCTCTCTCTCTCTCTCTCTCTCTCTCTCTCTCTCTCTCTTTCTCTTTCTCTTTTTCTCTCACTCGCTGTTTCTGGCCAACAGAACTGCAGCTCTCATGTGAGGCGGGCTGTTGTCACCTGCTTCTCAGCCGGCTGCTGTGGTCGGCATGGCAACCGGCCCGTGCGCTACTGCAAGCGTTGCCATGTCAACCACCACAGCAGTGAGGTGGGTGCTTCAGCAGAGACTCATCTGTACCAGACATCTCCTCCCCCAATCAACACGCGTGAGTGTGGAGCCGAGGAGCTCGTCTGCACTGTGGAGTCTGTCATCAGGTACCCACACTGCAATGACCAGCACTGCACATGAAAATGTTTGTTGCATATAGGATTTACACAATAATACACTTTCATGTGACCCAGCATTACTACAGTTTGAAGTAATTCTTTTTAAAAATTTCAATATCAATTTATTTATCGGTTCTAACACAGCAATGAGGGGTAGTTATTGAAGCAGAGAATTTTGTATTATGGGCCAGTAAAAATATTGACATGTTGACAGTATTTTGCTGTATTATTAGCTGTACCATTCATTGTGTCATTAGGTCTTGTCTGTTATTTGTCTCAACTTGTGTTAGCCTGCTGAAAGAGGCAGAGATCCATGCAGAGCAGCGGGAGTTTGAAATGAACCGCCGGCGTCAGATGGGCCTCTCCACCTCCCACCATTCTCTGGACAACCTGGAATTTGACAACAAAGAGGATGACCAGCATGATCAGAGGCTGCTCAGTCAGTTTGGCATCTGGCTCTTGGTAAGTAGTATATGTGTTTTCCACATAGAATCCAACAGAAAAAACACACACACACACACATACTCACACACACATCAACATATCCATAATATGTGTGTGTTTTTTCTGTTGGATTCTATGTGAAAAAAATCATATATATTAATTAGGTTTCAGACTGAAAAAATTATTTCTTTGTATAATAATACCATCATTACCACTACTACTTCACTAAGGCTATAACTACTGATGACCAAAATACTAGACTTCTAAATACCACAACCATATCTTCACTATTTCCTTTACTAAAGCAGTCACGTGACAAATACCATAATAATACAGCTAATACACTACTACAACTGTACTAACAAATTACAAACAAGTTCATAGTTGTAACCTCCATTTTCATTCACCTCTCCATCCTTCCATTCCCTTAATTCTGCTCCAGGTGAGCCTGTGTACTCCTAGTGAGAACACGCCCACCGAGAGCCTTGCCCGTCTGGTTAGCATGGTCTTCCAGTGGTTCCACTCCACTGCCTACATGATGGACGATGAAGTGGGCAGTCTAGTGGAGAAGCTCAAGCCGCAGTTTGTAACAAAGTGGCTCAAGACTGTCTGTGATGTGCGTTTTGATGTCATGGTCATGTGCCTGTTGCCCAAGCCAGTGGAATTTGCCAGGGTAAGAAGAGATTCTGACCTTCACATACTAAATTGCTTGTATGGATTTGGGCTCTCTTCAGACTGTATGTGTGTGTGTGTGTGTGTGCGCGCTTACAGGTGGGCGGCTATTGGGATAAATCCTGCAGTACAGTTTCACAGCTGAAGGAGGGCTTGAACCGTATCCTGTGTTTAATCCCGTATAACGTGATCAGTCAGCCACTTTGGGAGTGTTTTATGCCTGAATGGCTGGAGGCCATACGAACTGAAGTGCCAGACAACCAGCTCAAGGAGTTCCGGGAAGTCCTTAGGTATAGCGGTGATTGCCAATATGGATTATTTGGTTTATTAACAATATAACACTCAATATTATTGCATTTTTACAGTTGCAGTTAACCTTTCATCTAAACTGACTTTTGTTAAAAATGGCATTGAACACGTGGTTTGGGCTCTGTTTCAGCAACAAAGCTATCACTGCACATGATCCAAATTACATGATATAAAAATAAGTCAGTCATGCCACATTTCACGTTTTCTTTCTTTCTTTTTTCTCCAAACACACTTTGACCATAAAAGAGCACCAGCAATGTGGTTCAGGGTTGTTGGGAGCTGGGTTATTCCTATGTTGGGCGATGGAACAATTTGAAAACACTCCACAGGATAGAATATGTGGCACAAAGGTGACAATTTCTGTATCGTCTACGTATGAAGTCATCTATTTACAAGTGTGATTAACACGCAGGTGATGTGATGCATGACTTAAAGAAAGCCCAGAGGTGCTCTCACTGATCCTGTCTTGGTTACCATGGCAACATAACCACCAAATAGGTGCCATGACCTTCATCATGAATAACGTTAAATGCGGAAACCCCTTTGGCCCTGTGAAATTTTTTTTCTGTACTGCACAGCCTTATAGAGGTCATTATTAATGAGAAGACAGCAGTTTGTGTGCCTTTAGCTAAGTCTCCTGTCCTCATTTGTCTCCTCTACGAAAAATCCTCTATGAGTTTACGTTGTAGATTAATTAAGTCTCTTCATTTGACCTGATAAGACAAAATTTTTCTTTTATTGCTTTGGCTTTTTTATTGTGAAGCAGGTGTGGCCATAATTTTCCCTCTCACCTCTTTCTCTCTACTTCTTCCTACAGCAAGATGTTTGATATCGAATTATGTCCACTGCCCTTCTCCATGGAGGAGATGTTCGGTTTTATAAGTTGCAGGTTTACTGGATATCCTGCATCTGTACAGGAGCAAGCCTTACTATGGCTACATGTGAGTATATATTTACCTGTATGTGAGAATACTACATATACCCAGAACAGTCATACATAGTCACTCACTGAGATAGGCACAGAAGCAATTCCCTGACCTTGATCCTTTTTTCTTGTCAACTTTAAGAACTAAGTTTGTGCATGCCATGTGTCTATTTTGGGGGAGGATTATGGGAAAAAAAATATAAAGACATGGCACATGCTGAGTATGGATCTGGGTCAGTGGTATCGTGAGACAAACACAGTGAGCCGCAAGCTCCCAGATTTGAGTCTTTGATGTCACATTTTTAGCTACTGTTCCTGGTGCATCCTATGTGCAGTCAGCAGAGAGCCTCATCTTTAGGTCCATCACTGTCATTTCATTTAAGAAGAACATTTGTGCATTTCTACATTTGTAGACATCCATGTCAGAAATTGAAGTGATGTCATCCCTTATGTTGACATTAATTGCCACAGTTTTTAAAAAGTTTTGCATCATGGTGCTTCATTTTTACACCAAACCATTTGTGCACATATTTGTGTGCTTGCACTAAACCTGATGCTTGACATATGTCCTGCAGATAATGTTGTCATAGTGTATATTTTATGACTCAATGTGTGCAGGTGCTGTCCGAGCTGGACATCGTAGTGCCTCTGCAGCTCTTGATTGGCATGTTCTCAGATGGTGTGAACTCAGTAAAGGAGCTGGCTAATCAAAGGAAGACTCGAGGCACAGACCTTACAGGAAATGCTGGGGCTAGAAGGGTATAACTGACATTTATCAACCCGATTGTGTTGTGTATAATCCGAATAACACATTAAATAATAATAATAAAAACAGTAGCAATGTGCAGGTGCTTGTGCAATGTGCAGAGCCTGCTCAGTTAGTGGGTACAATATTAAAGGGAGGCTGGTTGTCATGACAACAAGGCAAAGACTAAATATAGTTTCTTTAAAAAGGCTTGATTATTGGCAAGCAAGTGATACATCCAAACACAACTGGATTACTGAATGGAAATGGGAGTGTAATGGTGTATTTTGAAAGACAACTAAAAGCTCAGCTTAGATGCATAAGATTTTTAAAATAAAGAAGGCCTATATAATTTGCAATGATTTTGATGTGTTTGTCTGTACGTAGGTGAGTGTGGTGTCAGACCCTGGTAGAAGGGGGCATAACAACACCCTTAGTCCTTTTCCCAGTCCGTTCCGAAGCCCATTCCGTAGCCCCTTGCGCTGCAGCCCCTTTAAGAACCTGGGTCATGCCACAGGTAATTGTGCTCTAGACTTGGACTGTGATGATGATGACATGAACCTGGGCTGCTTCATCCTCATGTTTGACCTCATTCTCAAACAGGTGACCAATGTAACAAGACCATAAATGTCACTGCTTTTTACATAATTTAGCTTCTAATGAAATCTAGATTATTCCACTGTTTCCATTTTTGTGTAGATGGAGCTTCAGGATGATGGAGTGACTCTGGGATTGGAAGGCAGTCTGGGAAGAGACATTGTAGGGATCATTAACAGTGTTTTCCAGGCTCCCTGGGGTGGCTCACACACCTGCCAGAAGGACGAGAAGGCTATGGAGTGCAGCCTGTGCCAGTCCAGTATCCTCTGCTACCAACTGGGCTGTGAGCTCCTCCAGAGACTCACACCTCCTGAGGAGATACGCCTGGTGGTTAGATGGAATACACAGAGACACACATAATTATAGAGACACACACAAATGAACATTATAGGAGAAAACATGGAAGTAGTAAAGTAGTATGTAGTAAATAAAGTAGTAATTTTTGCTTTTTCTTACAGGAGCCTGCAGACAGTCTTGAGGAAAGTCTGATTTTTCCCAGGTCTGAACATTGCCTCAAGCCAGAGAATGGCACAGAGGAGGGGGCCAAACAGGACAATCCTGACAACCAGAGTGATTCTCCTGTTAATCAACGTACATGTACATGATGGCTATTAGAAAATTAGATAACATGGAGCAATCAGTAATATTAGATCACAACTAATGTGATGTTTTATGAAGACAGCAACCCTGCTATTCACCCTGAGACTCATTTCACTTGATTCTTAGTCATTTTGAAAAGACCATTATGATTCCATGTTGTATTCATTTTTCCTCTTTACCACAGCTTTAAAGAATAATATTGAAAGGAAATTCTCCTACCAGCAGCTTCCAGCTTCTCTCAGGCTTATTTACACAATACTTCAGGTTAACATCACATTCTTCTCTTTTACACACTGCACTTGAGGCTTTTTATTTACTTTTTGAATTCAGATATGTACTACTTCCCCATTGTAGGAGATGGCTAGGTTTGAGGAGCCAGACATCCTCTACAACATGTTGAACTGTGTTAGGATCCTGTGTCTGCATGGGGAGTGTCTGTATCATGCCCGCAAAGACCACCCTCAGTTTCTGGCCTACGTCCAAGAGAAGATGCTTATTCCCAGGTATAAATTAAGGGCTAGTTAATAGTCTAAGTAGTATTTTACCATGCATGTAATGAGTATTGTGTTTAATCTGTTTCTATAAACATTGTTTTATATAACAGCTATAACCATAAATCCGCACTATGAAAAATAGGAAAATTGCCCATGATAGAGAACAAATATGTGTTCCAGTCATTTTGTATGTGTGTGATACAATATGTGCTCTGGTGCCCAGCCTGTGGTCCATGCTGAAGTCTGAGTTCTGCCAGCTGGCGTCCCTAGTAGTGCCTCAGCTGCTCCATGCTCTCTCACTGTCCTATGGCGCCGACATTTTCTGGAAATTGGTGGACAACAGTTTCAACAGCAAGGACTGGAAGATTCGCTTTGAAGCAGGTCAGACCCATTTGCAAGCTCCTTTCCTGTTGACTGACTTGAAGTAGTGGTGCTGTGTCATTGATCTTAGTATGAAAAAATAAGATCAATATGTCAATGTACTTGAAATAGGTGTGCTTATTGCAAAACCATGTTTGATGTTCCCTTTTTTACAATACTGCATAAGATCACCATTTTACCAATCTATGATTGTGTGTGTGTGCATGTGTGTGTGCGAGCTTATTCACTAGTTGTTGCTATGGTTACCGGGCTGGCTCCAACAGCACTGAAGAATTGTGTGTTTAAAGGGGCCACTTATGATGATTGGCAGAGAGAAGCTATGTCCTTATACAGGAAGTGAGAAGATGTTTGACTCGATCACTACAGAGTGAAAGTATTCTTTAGATAAAATTAATGAAGTTCAAACAGAGTCTACAGCAAAATGCAATCTGCATCATAGTCTACAAATATGTTCCTCAGTGTTATCCTCAGGGGTTGTGTAAGTCAATCATTTCATTCAAGCCAATCAGAGATGTAGAGTACTAAAGGGATAAAGACTTTACTTTTTAAATGTGTGACTGAAATAACTTATGCTTAGATGTGGTGAGGTGTGTTTGGCTGAAGAGGGCCTTCAGCCCCATGGTATCCAAGTTGAGAAAGGTAACTAAAGAATTGGTTAAAGGCAATTATTTCTTGATGAACGGAATCATGTTTGTTACTCAGGTGTGGATAAGACTCCTGTTTGTCTGATAGAGCATCCTATTCACTACATTCACTAGTTTAGGTTGGACTGGTTAGAACCTAAAAAATATATCTTAGGGACTACAGGACCCGCATAATGCACTTTGAAGGAATAGGGAGCAGGGTGCCCTATTCAGACAGAAAGTGATATTAGATACTTTTCATAAGCAGGCATTATTCGGAATTGGATTATGCATGCATAGTGATGAGTTAATACCGAAATCATGTATCGGTACATTAGTATGCAAACCTCAGCAGTCAGGCACTGCTGTTTGACAGTTTGATGTAACACTGAAATATATGTTTTGGACTGTAAATATACTCAAAAAACAATGGAATGCCATTTGAGGCCAATATTAAATATGTCACTATTAATTAATTAATAGTGTCTTCCCTTTAAAGTCCAAGAAACGTTTTTTCCCCCAAAGAGAAGACATTGGAGGAGACAGCCTCTTAATCAGAGATGTTGCTTATATAAAATGATGAATCACCTTGAAGTGAGCTGTAAGCATAGCAGATTAGAGTTTGTTTAGCTTATTCCTTAAACAGTAGGAACTTTATTTTAAAAATGAACACGAATGAAGTAAAAAAATATCTGTAAGACCTTTCAATGTATATAGTATATATCTCACTCCATAATATAATAAGAATTGAAAAAGAATGTACTCTGGTGATTGGATTCAGAAACCAGTAACATATGGCTGACTATAGTGCGCCATCTATTGATGCATTAGATGACATGTAATTCATGTATTGGCTTAATGACTGGGTTTTTTTTTTTATCCTTGTAGCTGAGTGTCTCGATAGCATGTTAGTATTCCACCATATGGTGATATGTTAGAGTAATTACAGGAAAGGGCATTTTATTGAACTAATAACTGTACTGTAAGTACTGTATACGTATGTGTTTACAGTGGAGCGAGTTGCAGTGCTGTGTCGCTTTCTGGACATTGGCTCAGTAACTAAGAGCCACCTGCTGAAGTACTCACTGGCGCATGCTTTCTGCTGCTTTCTGGTCAGTGTTGAGGATGTCAACCCTGCTGTGGCCACCAGAGCCAGGCTACTGCTAGACACCCTTAAACGACCATCACTGCAGGTGCACACACACACACACACACACACACACACACACACACACACACACACACACACACAGTATAATAGTTATCTAACTGAAACCATATAATTATAACCATAACTGAAATAGTGAACATAGCAGACATGTAGTAATGTTAAATAGTATCTATGCTTTGTTCTGTGATATTGTTTTTGAGTGTGTGTTTATTTCCCATCAGGGCCTGTGTCTGTGCATGGACTTCCAGTTTGACACAGTCGTTAGAGACCGTCCCATCATCCTGAGCAAACTGCTTCTGCTGCACTCTCTAAAGCCGGATATCCCTGCACTGAGCTGGGAATTCTTTGTTAATCGTTTTGAGACACTGTCCCTTGAGGCTCAACTACACCTGGACTGCAACAAGGAATTTCCTTTCCCTACCAGTAAGCTTGTCTTATATCTGTGTATACTTAATAACAGCTTCAAGACATTTGCTTGTTGCATAGACACATCTTTGGTCTCACAAGCTGTTTACTAGCTGTGTCCTGTCTAAATAAATCTGATTTCCTCCTTTATAACCTAAGCCATCACTGCAGTGCGGACTAATACAGCCAATCTGAGCGATGCCGCTATGTGGAAGATCAGACGAGCTCGTTTTGCACGGAATCGGCAGAAGAGTGTCCGCTCACTCAGAGACAGCATAAAGGGGACATCCGACTCTAAACGTGCCTTTTCCCTGCCTGAGACATTTTGTGCCAAGCTCCGTGAGTTGTCTCACTTATGTGTCCCTGAACCTGTCTGTCTCTCTTTTTTCTCTTGTACCTTCATCTTTCTGCTTCCTCACTCACCACAATGTTAGAATGTGTTAATAATTTATTACTGTGTCACTTTGTGTGCTTCAACACTACAGCCACTGCACACAACACTTTTGTTCGAGACAAAAAGTTACAGAGTTCCAGAAAAAAGCTCACAGACAAGTAGCCATAAACCATTTTTTAGATAATACAAGTAAAAGTTCTACTGTTAATTATCTTTAATCTGTACGTTTTTTTTTTCAACCAAAACATTTACCCTTCAGAAATAGGCAGTATTTTGATGTAAATGTCTGAATCATTTTTGGAATTGTGGTTGAACAGTGTGCTAACTTGTGTGTAGTTATTTTTCTATGTGTGATCTCTTAGCTCTAAGGCTTACAAGACAAGAGCACTCTGCACCCACACTTGGTGATATGCTTGAGAAAGTCTTGCCAGGTAATTAATTTTGGCAACTAATAGTGGTTTACATTAATAAATTAAAACCATTCTTAATGATGCAGAAATTTGAGACTAATCATTCACAGTTTATTTGTTAAGCAGATAATCAGATCATCACTGTATTGATGTAGGTTGGTTTTTAATAAATTTTGCTTTGCTTACCCACATACCACCTGTTATTTTGAAGATTAAATAAGGTTAAATATTTGCTATAGTAATGGCACATCCCACAGTTCTTACCGGAGACATTTATAGGGATAACCTTAAAATTAAACGAACAGGTTCTTTCATCCACCTCAACCTTTAGATGAATCACTGGGCTAAGTTTGGCACTCATGTCTTATGACTCAGTTTATATCCTGAAGCCCACCAATCAGATGCTGAATATGTAAACCTTCACTTTCTGCAGCCCATCTGCCAAGTCAGAGCTCTCCTCCTGATGATGACTCAGTCATCAAGGACCTCCTCCCAGAGGATACTGGCATAGACCACCAGACTGTTCACCAGCTTATCATGGTGCTGATGAAGTTCATGGCAAAGGATAAGAGCAGTGCAGAGAGTGACATTGGCAGTGCCAAAGCCTTTAATACAGTCAAGAGGCACTTGTATGTATTGCTAGGCTATGATCAGCAGATTGGCTGTTTTATGATTGCACCACAGAAGATGCGTTCCTCCACCTGCTTCAACGCATTTATTGCTGGCATTGCGCAGGTGAGATATTAACTGGATATGTTAATTTATTAACAGCCTTGAAATTAACCAAAAATCAAACGAAAGGCCATTAATGATATTAAGTTATGTTCACAAATCTTCAAATTATTATTATTATTAATAATAATAATAATAATAATAATAATAATATATTCAAATAAATGCAAACATTTAATACTGATATGTATTTGTTTTCATGGTTCTATAAGGTGATGGATTACAACATCGGTTTGGGGAAGCAGATGCTGCCCCTTGTGGTCCAGGTGCTGAAGTACTGCACATGCCCTCAGCTTAGACCCAATTTCCAGGAGGCACCACGTTGCTCACTTTGGGCTCTAAGGCCACACATCAGGCAGATGTGGCTCAAAGCCTTACTTGTCATTCTCTACAAGGTATACAATTTACTTGTCCATCTTTTTTTCTTAGGCACCTTATTTTTTTCAAATACAAATTTTGTTATCGATGTTTATTTTATGACTTCTTCACTATTGACTCAGTACAAAAGCACTTTAACTTCTGAAACATTAGTTTTCCAAGCAATAGTTAAATGTTACAGAAAAATATTTGTCAGTAAAGAAAGCAATATGTTACTTAACGGACCACTTTTCAGACAAAAACATAATGAAGGATGTTGGGTTTTTTTATTATTATATATTAATACTACATTTATACTATATTACTATATATTATTCATCATGAATATGTTCAGATGGCAAGTATTATTTCAAGGAATGAAGCAAATGTGACTTTGTTTAGATTTGTATTGTTAAGCACCCACAATTTACAGAACATTTTCTCATTGAATGGCATATGAAACCTATTCTATTTAATATAATTATAAATAATTATAGAATGCCTACAAAATCATAAAAAGTGAGATTTTTGCTAAAGCTGATATGATAAATTTGAAAAACTATTTCAGATTTCTCCAATCCTTTAAACAAACAAGCTTAGTCCTTATTTTACAACAAACACTTAAATAAAACTTATCCCACTTAAACTTCTGGCTTGTTATATATCTTATATCATATTGTTCAGTAACTACTTTGAATTAATCAGTAATGACAGTAAAAGTAATAGAAAAGTTACAGGGCATGGCTAAAAAAACAAACAAAAATCAGAAACACTATGTCAAAAAGTAAGGAATCACAGAAACACAGATGGTCAAGCAAGTTATATTAGATGCATTAGCAAATAACAACATGTATCAGCTATAAAAGAGGTCTGATGATCAGAGATTTCATGAGACAACTTACAAAAAGACCTAATTGTGGGTCACAAAAACTGGAAAATTATTTAATGTCTCAACAGTCTCAAAAGTCATGACATTGTAAGTGGACAGCAAAGAAAACTCCAATCTCAGTGACATGGATAAACAGACACTTTACAGGATAGCTGCTAAATGCCCCAAATTACAGCCAGCAAAACAACCAATGAATGAGTACCTCCATGACCCAGTTTCAACAAAAACACATTGTCTGCTCCACAAAGCTAAAATTCATGGCAGGGTCACCATTCCAAAGCCATTTCATCAAAAGCCAGTGCACTAAAGATGTGTATTGTGGTGTAAGGAGCACAAACTTTAGACCCATGAGAAATGGAAAAAAGCTGCATTTCACAATACAGTGTGAAATACAGTGGAATAAGGATTTCCATATTGGCGGAAGTATAGAAGGATGCCTTCTATAATTTTTCAAGTCTGTTGCCAACTGTTAAGTACAATCGTGGATTCATAATGGTTTGTGGAAATCATTAGGTCCAAATTATTACTACGAATACATGCACTTTGACCTGCAAATTTGTGCAATCTCTTTCTGATTATAGAAGAATGCACTTTGACAGCATCAGTTGCGAGACTTATTAGCAGATCCTGTGATTCAATTTTTGGGTTCTTGGAGACTACTTTTTGCATGAAACGGTATGCTCTTGGGCTGAATATGCTAGGTTGACCAGTCCTGGACAAATTGCCAATCGTTTGAAATCTGCATCATTTGTAGATTATTTTCCTTACAGTGTAATGATGGATTTCAAATAATTTGGAGATCTTTTTAAATCCCTTGCCAGACTCATAGGCATCCACAACCTTTTTTATTTGAAGGCCTTACAGAACTCTTTAGATCTTGGCATGATGACATCACACACCTCAATAGCAAAGGGAACACCAGACACTAGATTTGACAGGGGTATAAATAAGATCCTCCTAAGCAGGTTCTAATCACTGACACCCAATCTTGAACACCTGATTCTAATTTTCTGGATTTGAAGGTGTGGTAAATGTAGGGGTGTACTTTTTCCATGTGACTGCTCTGTTTTTTGTTCATTTAAAATGTGAAAATTACTACAAAATGTCATTTTATGTGTCATTTGATAGAGTGTATCTCCTTTATTAACAGGCACTGTTTAAAAGAGGATCAAATGTTTGCTTGCCCAAATATGTCAAAAAAGCCAACAATGTCCATGGGTGTACTTATTTTTTCACATGACTGTACATACTGCTCAAATTATTCATGAGTGTTTAATGAACATCAGGATACAGTCAGATATCTTCTATGGCCTGAATAATAGTCCAACATCCCACCACATACCATTCAGAACTTGTATGATAGCATTCCTAGAAGTATTAAATAATTGCTGCTCTCCTTATTACTTCCTTGATATTAGTATATTGTTTCATGTTTCTGTGATTCTGATTATTTTGTGAAATCTGGAACCATAATCTGGTCCTGGGAGTTTAAGGCGTTAAAACCCAAAAAGACCACAAAAAAAAGATATAAGATGCTATGACTGTAATAACTGTACCATTTTAATATTCAGCTTTAACCTCTCTGAATATTTGTCTGTTACAGTACCCATACAGAGACATGGATGTAAGTAAAGAGGTTGTGCTGCACCTGATCCACATCACCATCAACACCCTAAATGCACAATACCACAGCTGCAGACCTCATGCCTCAGCTGGCCCACTGTACAGCGACAACTCCAACATTAGCCGCTATAGTGAGAAAGAAAAAGGTAAAATAATCATTAACACTGTGAGCATTACAAAGCACAAGGTGTAGTATGAGGAGCAGTAGGTATTGAATTGAAATGATCATGTTTTGTTGTCATGGCTGGTTTTGCAGAGGAGGATAGTGTGTTTGATGAATCAGACATCCATGACACTCCCACTGGAGCAGGCAACAAAGAATCACAGACCTTCTTTGCTCGGCTTAAGAGGATCGGAGGCAGCAAATCTGTCAAGTATCAGCCTGTGGACCTTAATGCTCAAAGAAGTAGGTGTCTGCATAGTATGTAGTGAATCCTGTGGCTTTCTAACATTATGGACAGGTTCTTATAGACAGCACTGCACACATTCACACAGATGAGTAACATACAGTGCTGTGAAAAAGTATTTTTCTTCTGTTTTTGTGTAATATCTCATACTAAATAGTTTTAGATCTTCAAACAAAATACAACATAAAACAAAGGCAACCCGAGTAAACACACAGTACTGTTGTTATTTTTTATTTTTTTTATTGAAGCAAAAGAAAAAGTTATCCAACACCTATCACCCTTGTGAAAAACTAATTGCCCCCTTAAAAACTTAAAATCTGGTTGTGCCACCTTTAGCAGCAGTAACTGCAACCAAATGCTTCTCATAACTGGAGATCAGTCTTCCACAGTGGTGGAATCTTTGCAGAACTGCTTTAGTTCAGCCACATTGGAGAGTTTTCAAGCATGAACTGCTCGTTTAAGGTTCTGCCACAGCATCTCAATTGGTCAGGACTTAAACTAGGCCACCCCTAATAACACCACACACCACCACATTTTAATATAGTTTTTTTTTTGTTGAGGCATTCAGAGTTGGACTTACTCCTATGCTTTGGATCATTGTCTTGCTGCATAATCCAGTTGCGCTTGAGTTTCAGTTTAAGGACTGAAATAGCTTTGTAACCCTTTCTGGACGATGTATTTCAGTCACCTTCTTTCTCATCATTTCTGGAATTTCTTTCAACACTGGCATAGTGTGTTACTGGCTAAGACCTTTTAACCAAGTCATGATGTTGAAAAAGTTCTATTTAAGTGTTGATTTGATTGAACAGGGTTGGCAGTAATCAGGCCTGGTTGTGTCTAGTCCAGCTGAATGCCATTATGAATGCAGGTTCATAGATTTGGGGAATGAGTAACTATGGGGCAAATACATTTTCACATAGGCCCAGTTGTTATTGGATAACTTTTTTGCTTCAATAAGTAACATTGTCATTTAAAAACTGGATTTTGTGTTTGCTCAGGTTGCCTTTGTTTTATCTTACATTTTGTTTTAATTTCTGAAACAGTTTAGTATTAGATATACACAAAAACAGAAGAAATCCTGAAGCCAATACTTTTTCACAGCACTGTAGCTATGTTGTTAAACATTTCATTGAATTGTTTATGAAATTTTTGCGGAAACCAGTGCGTCCAGTGCAGTCTTAAAGCAATCGTCTAAGCTTTACAGTCTGTTCCAGGTGAGATTGAGTTGGCAGAGTACAGGGAGGCAGGAACCCTACAGGACAGTCTGCAGCACCCAGCACGAGAGGAGAGCAGCAGCAAGAAGAAAAGACTGCAGGCCATGCACAAACAGAAATCTCTTGACATTTCCAACACAGACTCCATCCTTTTCAACCTTGATGAACACCGGCGTAAATCTTGCATTGACCGCTGTGACTTGCAAGGGCCTCCTCCTCCACCACCCTCATGTTCTAGCTCAACGACTAGACAGTCACGCAGGGCAGATCGACGTGCCAAGGAATCCTCTGAAGGATCCAATCTCCATTTTGATAACATCAGGCCTGTTATTCCGGAAGTGCGTCTGAGCTGCATGGAGACTTTTGAGGATAAATCCTCAGGGCTTGACTCTCCTCTGGCCATTTCTTCTGAGCATGCTCATGGCAAAGAAGATGGCGACCTGATTGATCTCTCCTCAGACTGTACTTCTATACCAGAGAAACGCTCCATTCTTTCACTGTCTGACAGTGACTCCCTGGTCTTTGAACCCCTTCCACCACTGCGCATTGTTGAAAGTGATGAAGACTTGTTTGAGGCTCTTTCAAAACCACCAATCGGAATGCAGATAAAATCTGAGCATCCATCACCATCGTCTGCCAGCACTATTCAGCGTCTATCTCCTCTTTTCCAAGTAAGTGTGGAGGATTGTTCTAAAGAAAGGACATGCAAATCTATCAGCCCTGCCAAAGGAAGTCCTGTGCAGGCAGCTGAGAGTAGAAATGTCTCTATAACCCCTACTGCCTCGCTGGAGCTCCCAGATCCCATATACCAACCTGGTTTAGAGAGTCCCATGACCCTGAAGCAGAAAAGAGACCTGTTAAGAAAGTCGCCGCATGTACCAGACACATCTGTAGATTATGGGTATCTGCAGTCTGAAGACAAAACCGGAGGAAGCCCCTCTGGTAAGTCTGTGTACCTTAACATCCCCGAGGATACTCTGGAAAGCCTGGACCCACTGAAAGCCAAAAAAGAGGAGGAAGGAGGAGCTCACAATGAGGATGAGAATTATGCTGAAGATGATGAGGATTCTGGTGATGACAGAGAGAGCGAGCCAAAGCCAGAAGATGAAAGCGACGAGGCTGAGTTTAAGATCCAGATTGTACCTCGTCAGCGCAAACAGAGGAAGATTGCAGTCAGTGCTATCCAGAGGGAATACCTGGACATTTCCTTCAACACTATGGATAAGATAGGAGAGCAGACCACAGACTCTGGTAAACAATTTTGTGACATTGCTGTGTAGTTCACTTTTATCTGCAATGTTTTAATTTATATGTAAGTACAGAAGTGCACTCTGTCTTTGTGTTCATATTTTTATGTGTATAAACCATCCTAGCTTTATTACTTTCCGCAATATGTCTGCTAATCAGAGATAGGAGAAAATTAACTTTAACTGATTTTAGCCTAGTGCCTTAATACAGAATACCTCAAAAAGTATAGCACAAAACAAACGTTTAATATATTAATTAAACCTTTAAATGACAATAGGCCTTTGTAAGAGTGTCAGTGCTATATCTATAACTCATAAGTTGGTCTTTCTTTGTTGTCACCCTTTGAAATATTAGATGTTTGTTGATTTACAGATGTCACATATTTGCTAGTTATGACTCACATAATTAGAGATCCCACATAAATTAATTACCATTTGAATATTAACAGTTGGAACACACACAATAAATTACCGGTCAATATATATTACAGTCAATAATATAATATGGGCTCAATATATTAGTGATCAATAAACCTTTCCTATCAACTTCATGAATTGCATTGCAGATCACAAAGCTCTGTCCAAACTGGAAAAACCCAGAGAGTCAGCCTCAGCCCCAGCACTTGAAGCCACAGTCCCAGAAACAAGCAACCGCTCCTCAGTAACAAGTAGGAGCTAAATACTTTTCTATCCATTACATATCCATTACATGGTACTTCTGGCTCAGAAAGCTGTCTTTGATCCATTAAGCCAGCAATATGTATCTAACTGGATCCACTCATCTTCAGATATAAATTTAATGACATTTTTCCATTAATGTGTTTGCTAAGCCTATACTCTCTAGAGTGAGGTAGAATTTTACATAGTGATTTTATTAGATGTACATACATTTACACATATCTAATAAATATAATGGGAATGAAAGATTTTCAAAAAGTGACCACATGCTGAGAATAAGCACCATTTCAAAACATCTGTTCATGTCAATAGAAGGGACAATAAAGTGTTAAATATGTGTTAAATCTATATTACATCATAAATAATACATCTCATCATGCCCATTAGTATAAATTATTGATTTGCTAAAATATGCAATATAAATGTTTACATTAGTAAATATTTTTTTATTTACATTTTCATAATACAAAAAAATAATTAAAAACTTCTGGTATACCTATACACAAAATAAAGTGCTGTGAAAAACTATTTTTCACTGGTTTCTTCTGTTTTTGTGTATATCTCATACTAAATTGTTTCAGAAATTAAATTAAATTAAATTAAAACAAAATCTAAAATAAAACAAAGGTAACCTGAGTAAACACAAAATACAGTTTTTAAATGATAATGTTATTTATTGAAGCAAAAAGTTATCCAATACCAACTTGGCCTGTTTGAAAATGTATTTGCCCCCATTGTTACTAATTCCCCAAATCTATTAAACTGCATTCATAATGGG